>NW_028324312.1:5985019-6247519 GCF_058129835.1 Hydra viridissima
AAATAATTTATACATAGAATTATACATTATTTCACTTACTATTGGTAGCTAATTGTAAATGTGTGTGTATATTATACTTACACATAATGAAGTGTAAAAAAAGCTGTAGTTATAGAAACAGACACAAACACTCACATAAACACACGCAGAATGCTTAATTATAAAAGAAAAACATCAAATGGTGTTTTTACAAGTGAGCAGCTTTGTGATGCAGCAAGGTCTGTTTAGGAGGGAAAAAAAAAGGATAAGTGCAGCTGCTAAAGAATTCAACATGAAGAGAATGACATTAACAAGATGTATTTCAAAATTAAACTCTGGTAGTTACCCATCCATCTTAGTTATCCATCCATCATCAGTTATTCAAAACCTAGATTAACTTTTTCCTGAGAGGAAGAAAGCTTCAAAGAATGTCAATAAACATTACAAAGAGAATAATGTCAAGAAACATTACAAACAAAAACTAAATTTAGCAAAGGAGAATGGAATAGTTATGTTGTCTTTCCTAACACACTGCAGCTACAAGCTACAGCCATACAGCCACTAGATATTTCAGTATCATTTTTTAAAAAAATGTGTTAAAAAGTTGTGTTTAGTTTTAAGATTGAAAAGTATTATTTTGTTTTTCTTTTAGTTATCTTTTGCCTCAGAACTATTAATTTTTATATTCATATCTTAAATAACCAAATCTTAAACAAATCTTAAATATTCATATCTTAAATAATTTGTTGAGATCTAAAGTATATATTTAATTTATAACAAAGCTATATTTGGTTTGATAACAGGGTTCATAGTAGTTATAGAAATGCATTAATTTGTTTATTGCTCAACTTACCTCATACAGCTGCTCAACTTACCCCACTAGGGTAGGTTGAGCAACTTGGTAAACTTTAGGCAATAATTTCTCAAACAAAATTTTAAAAATGTCTTTTTTTCTTAAGCAATTTTTAGTAGATAAAATTATCTTTCTGACTGAAAAAACTATGTAAATCTGATGCACCGTTCAAAAGGTCTGTTAGAGTTAGTAAAAATCGCTCAACTAGTCCCCACCCCACCCAAACCTACTGAAAATAAAACTTTGATCTGAATGTTTTGTAAGTTGCACCAATAGTTATTTAAAATACTAAAATTGTATACATAATTAATTATAATATGTGAAAAGAAACATTAATATCCTGGAAGTTAATAAAACATAATATTTTTGAACAAAGTACAAATAAAAAAAAATTTACATCTTTGGAAGGAAGTTTGTTAAACATCTCACAAATAGGTCTGTCATCTTCATCAAGGAGACTGCATAAATAATCTACTATTTCTTCATATACATTTTCTGAGTTTAAATCTAAAAAAAAAAAAAATTAAATTAAAAACCCTGAGCAAATACAACAAATGTTTTCATGTTTCTTTTTAACCAGTAAGAAAAGTTCATTAAATTTTTTACAATCTTAATTTAACTCATATTGTTAATTAAAATTGAGAAAGAAAATTAAAAATTCAATGTCTTTTTAACAATTTTCTTTCAAACATCAGTAGTGAAGCTTAGTTCATCAGACATGGGTTAGTTACAAATAATCCAAAAACATGCTATTCCTGGAAACTTTTTATCTTTCTCGCTAATTTTTTGCAAGAAACTCTGCACTGTATTTGATAAGGCAGAACAAGTGAGTGTTACTGTTGTTATTTACATTAATGCATTGCAAAGGTCAACAAAACTTTTGCTGTTTTAAGTTTGAGAGTTGTTTTTAGTTCATTTTCATTCACTGATATCAAACTTGGCAACTATTTTTACCTAAAATATTCGGTTTTTCTCCTATAGCATACTCCTATTTTATAATGAAAAGTATAAATGGATTGTTGCTCAAAATCATGTTTAATGACAAACAAGCTGAAATTAATAAGTATCACATAATACAAAAGAAAAATTAAAAAAAAAAGATAAAAATACTTAAAGCTAACATATTCATTAAACAGCTTATTCATGGAATAAATTTTCATCTGGCCTATCTCTTTGAATACCCTAACAGTAATTTGCAAATATTTCCATGTCCCATCAGCCTTGATACCTCCGCTCTATACTTTTAATATCTCCATGAAAGTGCTCATCTTGCTGATCAATCACATCAGCAAGGTTAACAAGAAATTTGTCAAGGTGCCTGTTGAGGAAATAAACTCTTGTACTCATGTTACAATGTAATTAGTGAAAATTTTCAAAGCAATAATTCTACAAGATATTTACAATTTTCTACTTTTTTACTTCCATGCTCTTTTCTCATTGAGTTCTCATTGAGCCTAACTGTTTGCTCCTAAAGTTTATTTTTAACTCAGCCTGTAAACAAAGGAAACATGGATATTTTTTTATATCCCTGTTTCCTGATTC
Source organism: Hydra viridissima (assembly GCF_058129835.1). Lineage (NCBI taxonomy): Eukaryota > Metazoa > Cnidaria > Hydrozoa > Anthoathecata > Hydridae > Hydra > Hydra viridissima. The sequence continues at coordinate 5,987,394 of NW_028324312.1, forward strand.
ACCAAGCAAAATTATAAGCTTTTTTTTTAATCATTAAGCATTTTAAGATTTATGAAAACTGAATATCAGTCAATTTATAGCTTAAAAAATTTATTTCTTTTTTTATTGTTAAAAATAAAACGGAAAAAGACATTTTTTTTAAAAGAAAATCTTTCTTTTTTTAAATTTTTACCATCTACTATCATTTTCTTTTTCTGATGAAAGAAACCTGTGTGAAAAAAGGTACAGATATTTCATCTGAATGAACAGTGCCCCATTTTACCTATGAATTGGTATTGCAAAATTTCCGCAAAAATAAAATTAATCTGGACAATTCTAACATTTTCTATAAGTTGATACCATGTTGATGATTTACTGTACTATTTTATTCATTTTTAAAATCTAAAAAGTAAAGATAAATGACTAGACATCTTGTATCTGTATTTTCTATACTGATAGTCTAATAGTCAAACACATGAATAGTAAATGACTCCTCACTGCATTAATCTCAAATGAAGTGAAGTCTTTATGCCTCTAAACTTGCATTATTAAGTTAAAATGTAATAATTGTCTGCATTCGTTAGAAATTTTTAAAAAATCAAGTATTGTTTTTACTTAAATTTTGTGAAATTATGTCCAGTGGACCCATTTATAGAATAAGAACTTAATATGATTGGCAAAAAACTAATCTCATTTCTGAAATTAGCCCCAAATTACATTAAAATAGCAACCCCAAGTTACTTTAAATCAGGAACCCCAGATTACTTTAAATGAGTCTTTAAACTTTGAGCAGCACAAAAAAACTCAATTTTGTTTTTACCTGTTTTATACAATAATAATTCATTCATTTTTGGGACTGACCATTCATTACACCATGGACTAAAGTCTTTAACCTGACAATAATTAAATCAACTTGTTGCAATATTAGTAAAAGCAATTCAACCTAATGAACTTATTTAATGCTTCATAAGCAACAATATTATCATTGTTAATACATTAATCATGACTTAAGCGCAGATAAACAAAAGAGAAATAATTATGTTATATAACATAAATATTGAAACCCCTAATCAATAGGGTTCTGTGGACCATTGGGTCAAAATTAGAAATTTTTGTTACAAAAAGTAGCCAGTTTGTATGCAGAAGACCTGGAGAAACATGATTCTGTTTGTTTGTATCCAATATAAAACACAGTAGTGACTCAATTAGTTATTTAGATTTTTTAAATCAACTTTAGAATTAGTTCAAAACATTAAAAGAAATGAATTGAATAGAGATTTTAAACTGAAATTTTCAGGAGTTTTTTATAGTACACAAAAAATCAATTTTGTGAGTGTGTGTGCTTTTAAACAACTTTCATTAAAACAAGAAAACTCCTCACCAATTTCTTCAGGTTCTTCTTTAATAACAGCCTAAATATATTGAAAATGATATTCACAAGTTATAAACATTGTTAATGTATACAAATAAAGACTAAATGTACTGATCGTAAATACAACCCAGTTTTAAACAATATTATTAGTTATGTAGTTGCATTTATTATATATCTATATAGCATTTATGTCAAATTAGATTAACTATGATGGTAAAATTGTCAAAAATAAATATATTTTTCTTACTGATCTCAGTCTTTTTGACCTGTACTCTTCTGAAGACTCGCTATCCTCTCTTTGTAACCTTCTTTTTGGCGGCATTTAAAATGGAATAACTGAAATAACAATTGAAAGACTACTATTAAGCATGTTAAATATATATATATATATATATATATATATATATATATATATATATATATATATATATATATATATATATATCTTTGTGTGTGAATATATTGCTAGGTTTAGTTCTCTGGTGTTTTGAAATTTGTTAAGGATGCTCCGAATTTACCTATTTTTAATTTTACTAAACTCAAAGCCTAGATTATTTATCCATGGAGGAAAAAAATTGAAAAATTTTGCGCGCTTTTTTTTTTTTATCTTGCGAGTTGACAGAAATAGTAAATAGATCGTCTACCTCTTTTATGCTCTTGTAAATAATATCTTTTTGTACCCTTATGAAAAAGCAATTGCACATTACGGTTGGCGCTTTTTAGAGGATTTTACTGAAAATCGGCGTTGGGTTTTTCTTTTTTTTTTTTTCACGAATATAATCGAATGAGTAGAGCTCATACTAGTCATTTGAAATAAATTGAATTTAAAATAGTTTATGTATTTCAGAAAAAAAAAATTATTTTCAACCCTTCAAAACATTGCGCAGGATTCTCATTCGACTAAAACCGTTAAAACTTATTTCTATAACAAGTTTTAAAAAAATTTCTATAACAAGTTTTTAACAAATTTATGTATGAACATAAACTTTTTTCACGAAAAACTTTTGTTTTTAAATGCAAAAAAAAATTTCTAATTTAGTAAACTTCAGGAAAGTCCTTCAAAAACTGATACAGAAGTTGGTAATTATTCTTTATGTAGACTATTTACTCTTTCACTGGAACTATTGACTTGGTTCAAAATTTAAATACAGCTTGACGCCGCTAAATTAAGACTAATGCACCATGAATAACATTTTATCAAACAAATAATTTATTTGTAAATTCCAGCATGTAAAACAAAGATACTGCATTTAGTTTACCGTTACTCAATATCACCATCCTCAGCTACCTTAGCATTTATGGTATATTGGGAGACTTTGTTGACCTCTACCTCAACTACGCTCCACACGTAGTAGTTGAGAGGATTTAAGTCTAGGAGGTCACAAGTGAGGTGACCAATTGAAAAGCATATCCTTTTAAGTCAAGCATGAGTTGATTTTGGTTTACGGGCTGGTGCGGAGTCCCTTTTGAACACGTTATCCCACGGACATGTAAGAGATCGATGTGCAAAGATATTGTTTTTTTTTTTTTTTTTCGAACAGTGCTCGTTGCGCATTGTTACAAATCTTTCGTTTTAAACAATAGAAATTAAATTATATTAAAGTCTGTCGCATTCATCGAAAATTTATGGACTCGTCTAACCAGTCATTTCAACTTTTATTTATAACAGCAATAAAACCAAGTTTTAAGCTTAATTTTATATAGATAGACATTCTCAATATCTTAAGAAATAACGCGGACGATGAAAAGAAAATGAGATCATTTGCTTGTCTACTTTAGTACCATGTATAACTTGAGATATAATAAATAGTACAAATATGAACTAGTTTTGTAGCTACCTACAGCACAATGGTTTCATGTCCAGGGAACTACTCATTCTATTATATTGCTGTAGACATCCAGTTTATGAATATTATTGAATTTTCTATTTTTATGTTTAACAACAGAAATATATACAGTTAAGGATAAATAACTTATACTTAAAATGATTATAAATACAATAAAGAAAAAAATAATTTTTCATAGTTTTAAAGAATTTAGCAAAGCCAATTTATGGCAAACCGCAAGAATAACTAAGTATTTAATATTAACATAATATGATTTACCAGCTATACATAGACTAATTTTTATTTGAAAAAAAAAACAAAAACAAATGGGTTATTACTACTGTGATCAAAAAGTAAGGTGAATTTTTAATTTAAACTTCCCGCCTTATTCGAATCGTCCAATCTTTTTTATTTTTAAGTTGGTAGGAATGTCATTAACATTTGCGCCAAATTACATGTCAAACTCATAATTATTTTTTTTTGTTTGCGCTTGTTTCTGAAGTACCAAAAGTGCATTCGGCGATTTTCACGATGTCTAATTTTGTTGAGCAAAGAAATGCTATTAAATTTTGTTTGCGGAATGATATTTCTGCTGCTGAAACGTATCGAATGTTGCAAAAGGCGTTCGGTGAAGAGACTATGTCTCAAAAAAATGTTTACAAGTGGTACAAAGACTTCAAAGAAGGCTGAGAACGTGTTGATGACTTGGAACGCTCCGGACGACCATCGACTTCGATTGATGATCGCCACATCAACAAAATCAAAGAATTGGTGCTTGCAAATCGTCGGTTAACCATTCGAGACCTTGTTGACATGGTTGGAATATCATTTGGGTCGGTGCAAGCGATTTTGAAGGATCATTTGGGCCTCAGAAGACTCAAATCACGTTTGGTGCCGATATTTCTCAATTTCTTTGAAAAAGAGCGTCGCGTTAAAACGTGTGAAGCAATGCTTTCTGACTATCAAGACGTCTACAAACAAATTATTACAGGCGATGAGACTTGGGTCTACGCATGCGACCCTGAAACAACCGACCAATCGAGTGAATACCGTGAAAAAGGCGAGCCGAGACCGAAGCAACCACGTCAAAGTCGCTCAAAAATCAAGGTCATGTTGACTGTTTTCTTTGATTATTGTGGTGTCGTGCACTACGAATTCCTTCCAACTGGCCAAACTGTCAACAAGGAATATTATTTAAGCGTTATGCGACGTTTGCGTGAAGCTATTCGCAAAAAGAGACCGGAATTATGGGCCAATAAATCTTGGATTTTGCACCACGATAATGCGCTTTCGCACACAGCACTGGTTCTTCGTGAGTTTTTCGCCAAAAACTCTACCCATGTTGCTCCACAACCACCGTATTCGCCCGACTTAGCACCGTGTGACTTCTGGCTGTTCCCAAAGCTCAAGAGACCACTCCGGGGAAATCGTTTTGAGTCCATTGAAGAGATCCAACGTGAATTGGCACGCGCATTGAAGGCTATCCCTACCGAGGACTTTTCGGCATGCTTCGAAGACTGGAAAAAACGTTGGCAAAAGTGCATTGGGGCCGGGGGGGATTATTTTGAGGGGCACGATACAGATTTGGAAGAATAAATAAAGATTTTTCATTTTATAAAAAAATTCACCTTACTTTTTGATCACAGTAGTATGTGCTTTTTATGACAATTGAAATAATATATGAAATATGAAGAGCGAAAACATGAAATATCTGGCAGTATTTTGCATGATAATTATAAATTTGAAGAACTTTTTAAAAGGTTTTGCTTTATCAAATGAATTATAAAAAGCCTATAACGAAATACACTTACTAAAAAAGCAATGCATAAAGGAATATATATTATGGAGGTTATAAAGTAGTCGAGGAAAAAAATAGCGACATGTCGGAAAAAATACACAAAATTAAGGCTGGTGAATGAAGAACCAAGGAGTTGAATGAAACCAGATCTTGACAAAAAATTTTATTTAAGGTTTTTTTATATTTTGCTATACTTTTTTTGGTCATTTTAAAATTATTCTTACAGGTCTATTTTATCATTGAAAGACTTAGTTTACACGAAAAAAGTTCCCAAATTTACAAATGTTTATCTTGGAAAAATGATGGAAATCTGTTCGTGCCGACAACTAACTTCCTTCACCTTGGTGTAATTTGTTTAGTAATTTGTCAACGCGTGAAGTGGTTAATTTATCTTGAACAGCCTTATCAAACAAATGCTATAAAAGTTTAAACTAATACCACGTGATCAGAGCTTCTGTTTTAAAGCTGTGGCCAGCCATTTTGATAGATTTTTTTTGTTAAAGGGTGAAAATCTAGAGTTTGTCGAAAATTTGCATGGCTCGCTGATTTCTGCGGGCTCTTTGATGTAAAACAATGAGTTGCACGTCCATCTCTTTTATGTCCATGATTCAATGTAAATTTTTGTAAATACTTACTCAGGGGCTGACGTTGTATAATAACCGTTATTGCTTGTTGTGTAGTAATAAGCGCATTTAAGGAACTTGCTAAATTAAAAAAATTATGTCGTAGTTTAAAAATCAAGCGTTAAAATTAAAAATTAGTGATTTTCTTTTACAACTTATTTTTCTAATCATGAAGATATTTTCACAGTATCTTAATTTTCACGAAATTTTAATCTCTATTACCTAATTTTCACGAAATCTTCGACTCGATTACCTAATTCAACGAGTTTTAGCCTAAGATGAAATGTTCCATTTGTTTGAAGTTTTAGATTTTATTTAAATAATACAACTTTTTACATTAAAATTTTAGTTACGTAAGAATTAGGATAAAAAAAAAACTTTCCTGAGTACGCAAACAATTATAGTAAAATTAACATTCAGTGAATGTAATTAAAGGCGATTTAAATGCAATTGTTGGCAACTATATTTCGATAAGCAGTTACATAACACGATTTGTTTTAAAAAGATTTATTCAATCGACAACGTTTGTGAAAAAACGTTATCATCAAAAATGAACATCTTGACTTTATTTTTTGGTACGATTTTATTAGGTTCAATCAAAGAAATTTATAGGCTTTTTAACGCCTTGGAAAATTACTCTCATAAACAAACAGTGCTTCATTTGCATCAAAGAAAAACCGTGCGCTGCTTACTTTACAGTTTCTATGGACAAACAATATTCACCACGACTTTTGTATTCATAAATACAATCACGAGGCTACATAAATATCCGTTAGTTTGTCAAATAGAAGGGTTTACAGCGATATTTGTGTTTTTTTTGGTATTTTACCATTTTGTTGATCTATTAGTTTACGAAGAAGACACAACGCCATCTTATTTTTCATCCATGGTACGCATTGTGCCGTGTTGGGCAGCTAGTTTTATGTGGGCAGTATTACCTCTTTTTGGTTTCGGATTTTATATCGAATACGGCAAAGGTACTTTTTGCGGTGTGGATTGGAAGAACCGAGATAAATTCGTTAAAATTTATTTATGGGGTTTAATTTTTGGTTTCATTGTCCCATTTTTTTATGTAATCCAAGCTTTTCGAAATTATTCTAATAAAAAAGAACTTCTTACTTCAAAAACATTGCATTGGATTCCTAAGAGCAAATTGTTTCAAATACTATTCTACTTTGTATTATTTTGGTCACCATTTTGTTTCCTTCAAATAATAACGTTAATTGGTTTCGATATATACGTTAATCAATTTGCCAACGTTAGTGCAATGGTAGTGGCAGATATATCTTACATACTCGTACCAAGAATGTTGGCTAATAGCTTAAAGATGGCGGCAGAATGTCAAGTAAAGATAATGCATTATGCTTGAATTTTAGGTCGAAATTGCTATGTTCCATCGATTCCATAGACCATCTGAAATGATAATAGAAAATATTTTCTATACACTTTCGAAAAATATGATATATTAAATAATCAAAAAAGACAGAAATACAATATGTACATTCTTATAACATCTTTAAATGCTTAATTCTATTTTGATTGCTATTTACACATACTTTGATAACACTTCCAGTATCTGACAGCCATAAGCTAAAAATACAAAGGAGTTATATTAAATATTGCTTTCTTTTGTTTAATAAAGAAATTTAAATGCTATAAATACTTATCAATAACACCATCAACAAGGTGTTGACAAATTTTGGATTTTGCTAGTTTGTCAGAGTAAGCATTACTTTGCTTGCCAGAAAAACTGACACTTCTTAGATAGTTTGAGTTATGTTGAATTCACATGCATTCACATTCAACAGAATCATTTAATAAATCTGAATATTGATTTGAATTAGAAGAGTTTTTGTCAATTTTGGTATATGATTTGTTAAGGAAGATAGATCATGGTGGTTGTTTAATTGCAAAACTGCATTGGATAAGTCCTGGGTTGATCTTTCTAGTGAACTTAACACACAAATAATCCCTCAAAAGTCATTAAAACAAATAAGTTAAAAAAAACTAAAATTAATATTATATAATGCAATACATTTAAGAAACATAGGCAAAAAGAAAACAAAATGTCATTCACTTTTTTCATATTCATAATGCTCTTTCATTGATGTCTCCATTGTAGTGAGAAGTTGAGCAATTCTTAATTAAACAATCATTTAAAACTTTTCAATTATGCATAAATTATTTTTAAATGCATTTCTAAGCTTTACTATGCATCTGTATGTATGTATGTATGTATGTATGTATGTATGTATGTATGTATGTATGTATGTATGTATGTATGTATGTATGTATGTATGTATGTATGTATGTATGGATGCATGTATGTAAGGTTGCTTGCCTCAATAAATGGCCGCCTTCCAGATGAAATAGGAATTCAAATGCCATTTCTAGTGCTGTTTTGAGATCAGTTGATTACTCAAAAATATTTAATGAACAAACTTCTTATATGTTTGACTCAGCTATAAGTTATAACCATTTATTTGCACTGATTAAACTTATTTCAGAAAACTATGCAAAAATACGTTTTTATCACCTGGGTAAAAAACAAAATGCCAAAATAACTGGAAAAAAGTTTAGGAAACAATTAACAAAACTTATTATATTCAAAAACCAATCAAAAATATTTTTATATGATATATATATATATATATGTATATATATATATATATATATATATATATATATATATATATATATATATATATATATATGATAACTCTAGAAGGAACCTCTGAGTTGTGTGTAGTCACAGCGCTCAGCTAATAGTTCATACAGCATTTATAATTTTGATAAACTAATCCCTAAAAAATATTTTATCTTAAAAATAAAATCAGCTGCCTACCATGCTGTTGTGTTATTAACCTTCTAGCACACAGCATTGGGTAGTTAAGAACTAAAAGGTACAAAAATTATATAACAAATGCTAACTATTTGAAATTTGAGACTCCTGCACAACCAAATTTTTCTTCACTATTGTTAAACAAACTAAATTTCAGCAAATTTAAATTTAAATTTGTACTTAGTTTTGCTGAGAATTTTTATTTTATTATATTTATTCTAAAAAACGAAAAACAGAAAGTTAATATAGAACAACTTATTGTAAGAATGTTTTGTTAAATAAAAAAATATTTATATTTGAAATTTATGTAAATATGTAATATTCCGTTATTTTTATGAAAGAAATCTTATGTTAAACAAAAAAACTAGATTTTTATAGATTTATCAATATTTGAGCTAAAGAAATAAAACTTGATTATCATCAGTTTCTTAATTTTCATAATCATTCGTTAGTTCCGCCACCATCTTGGGAGGCCAAAACTGGCTTTAAAGAATTTCCCGTATACGCTATTCAGTTATATTTTGAGATCAGTGATTTTGGATAAAAATGTTTTAGAAAAATTCACAGTGATCAGAGCCTGGGAATAATGTTACCGTAAAATTAGGGTCCAAATATGTGTTGTGTGGGAGAAAGGGAGGGAAAAGACATTAAAGAAAAGTTTTCTATGGATAGACTAAAACTCATCTGTCAAGTTCTTATTTAGTGAAAAAATCTTTTAACGTTCAAACGTTATAACCATGTAAAGATGGCATCTCCCACAAGCAGGAGGCCGTTGGAAACTGAACATGTTAGTAACTTTTTATGGAAAAGAAAATTTTTGCTATTTAAATTTTCTCCGATAAAATTTGATCTAGTTAAAATACAAAAAAAGTTTTTTTTTTTATTCCATTACATTTGGAGGAGGTGGACCCGATTTTCTGGATAATATTGTTCCCAGGCTCCAATCAACGCAATTTATTTCAAAAAATATTTTACACCATATAAACAAATTTGAAGTGTTACATAATCTATGTAAGTTATCTTGAAAACCATAAATCCTGGACACACTTGTTTAAACTAATTTTACTTCTCTGGAGGTCGACTAAGTATTTTTAAAATCTTAGTTACAATTGTACATATTATGGTGCTTTCGAAAATGCGAAAAACAGCTTCTGGTGGATTGGTTGGCAATAGAGTACGGATGATAGCTGCGGATTTTGCCAAATATTATTTTGGCCCTCACTCAATGGAATGAAATGAACAAATGAAAATGCAAACAGAAACTCATCAGTAGCATTTTACTTAGTAAATATCTGTTACTTTCCTCTTTAAGAATCTGTTCAAACCCATTAAACACGAAAATGTTGATTGTTTTGAGTTTAGTTAATTTGTCTCGTTGATCTATGTAAAAGTTTGGATTACCAGCTCATAATCAATTGATGCTCCATTCAATGATCTTCAGCCTCATCCATAACTTAACCAATATAATGTAAACAGTATAGTGCCATATTTACTGTTTAACTACCTTTTACAATAAGCAGTTAAGTACAAGTAAAAATGACAGCTCTTGATCAAGAAGTAAAAATAATATATAACAAAATCAATTACAAAGATCGCATGCTTTCGCTTCCCTATAATACAAGAAGCTGTTACGAGAAACGCATTCTTTAAAAACAAAAAGCCACAACAAATAGCTCTTTGCATTAATATGTAATGCAACATTTACCGTCATATTGAGTACGACGCTAAAAATAATTGGTTTTCATTTGTAGTATTTGAGGGAGGAAATGGCTCCACGAAGTCTTTTTTCCGATATTGTATTTGTGGAAACTAAACGTCTCATTTTGCCACGTTTACGGGATATTTTGGGACAAAAAGAATTGAATTGTAGATCAATCTGATTCACATATTACAAGACCTATACATTAAGGCTCTTAATTATTTCATTGATTCCTTTTTCCCGTTTCTTGTTTAGTGCAGTTAGATTCTTCGTTCTTCGCGGAAAATGTGGAAAACTGGCTTGAAGTCCCAAGTCATCAGAACATTAAAAAACTGTGAGGGTACTAAAAAGGTTGAATGATTGTGCTAAGCGAGACATTGTCTTGCTACCACCTTCAACTCTGTTCTAACAAAATACGACGAACAGAAGCAGTTTTTGTTCCAATCTGTTAAAAGCCATCGCAAGCGCAGGCCTCAAGACACATTCAGCTAAGACTAGAAACTAAATACAGTTATGTCAAATTTGACAATTGAAAGAACAATAGCTACTGCTGTGTTTTTTTCAAACTTGATATGCTGTTTCATAAGTTTGTTAAAACTCCAGAAAATTGTCTAAAATTCTTTAATTTTAAACTTTTTGTGGCAGTTTAGAATATTGTCTAATTAGGGTAAGGTTGCCAATATTATACCCCCTAAGACCAAATTAAAAAATGTAGGTAATCTACTGAGTGGAAACATGGATTTTCAATTGGATTTCATAATTTAGGGATTGTTTGTTGTAAAGATATTAAAAAAACTAAAAATTTAAAAAGCGCTAAGTCTCGAAGAATCAAACTAAAAAAATAGTGCTAAGGGTACAATTAAGGAAACTAGATCCTTAATTGTACCATTGCAATCCAATATTGTACCACTTTCTTGATTTCAGTTACTTTACAACTTTGCAAATATTTTATTTTAGATTTAAGGGATTAAAAGAACTGATTAAAACGAATGGTTTTTATAAAATCAGCAATTGGAAATATTCTGATATAACATAACATAACACCTAACTGCCCATAATATAATGAAATGAAGTTTTTTATTTAATAAACTCTATGCAACTTGAATTTTTTTTTCTTCTGGAAAATGCCGAAAACAGGTATCACCACATATGGTACAATTTTTATTTCAATTGTATGTTTACCAATGGGTTAGCTAAGATTAGAATAGAGGAAGAAGGTATTAAAGACAGTTATACTAAATAATGTAAAACAATATATACTATATCTGTTTTAAAAACAACCACACTAAATATTGTAAAATAAAATACATAAAAACTTTATTTTTGGCAAAAGTTTCAGATATATTGTGTCTGTTTTTGATTAACACCTGCACAGTCAACATGATACCAGCCTTGACATATTGGTAAAACTGAACTAGAGAGTGCACCTTTTTAAGGACTACTTGTCAATACAAGAGTAATACTGAAATTTTTCTTTTTTTGTTTAAGTGGTGAAGTTCGTATTGTAAATATGAAGTTCGTATTGTAAGTATGGATATTTCTCTAATTGAAATCTCAAAAGGAATTTGTTAAACTTTACACGCGTTTTTTTAGCGGTCAGAATGGTTGCAATTTAGGATATGCCTTGAGGTACAATTTACGCAACTAATCTGACACTCAGTTAATTAAAAAATTTGACAACTAAAAATAAGATATTTTAAATTCTAGGTATTTATTTTGAATTTAGATAAGTTATGCTTTAACATAAATACACTGAACAAATCATATCTTCTACTTTTTTTAGTGAAATACGCTTAGCCATAAATCCCTAAAAAAAAGAAATCTCCGATAACAAACCAACAAAAGCTTACTCCGGCCTTAATGCAGTTGGATGACAAAAAAAAAAACAGTTGACTCCTTAATTTCATTCAGCAAAGATAAAAAATAAATTAAAAAATTTCTTATGGGTTGTAAAATAACGACTTATGTTAAAAGTACAATATAGGCATCGGTACAATATTAGCAACCTTACCCTACTTTAAAAATTTAAGTGGTTTATAACCATGTTAAAAGGAACAGAAAAAAACGAAAACATGAATTTTAAAATGATAAATTTTATTGATTCACTCAGCTATCATCATTTATCTTATTTAGTGGGCCCTGAATGAATTTTTTTTTTGAAATATGTTAAAGTATATGTTATCTTAAAGTAAAATATGAGTATAACCAACCGAAATTCAACAATCTAATAACAAATTTGATTTTTTGCGTTTGCTTGATGACTTTGCAATTTTTACGTGTACCAAGGGTTGCTCTCGTTAAATAGTGCTAACGTCTCTTAATTAACTTTATTTTCTTGAATGTTTAGCCAGCGAGATACCTTGGCCTAACACACACAAATATTTTACACGTGATCAGTGTTTTTTTAATACCAATGCGCATTTAAACAAAAAATGATCCTAGTTCTTTTTGAGTGCGATATTTTTTTGGAGATAATAATTATGAAATGTTTTGAATTTTGGAGCTGATAAAGTTATAAAATATTTTTTGTTAATTTTTTCTATTAAATAATTAAATCTGTAATAGTCTACGATTATTTGATAAGGTTTGATTAAATCTTTTTACACTCAACATAAGTTGTTATGTAATTATAGCCAACTCTGACGACTGATTAGCTCTTCACATATTTCCAGCACCCTTCTTTCACGGTGAATAGGTATAGCTGGTGACGTGTGGACGTCGAGGAGAAATTACTGAATTTGACAGGATATTGTCTACTCCACTATGTCGACATGTTACAAATGTGGAAACGAAGGGCACTACGCTAGAAATTGCACCGAACCTTCAAGTACAGAAACTTCTCAGAAATCTGGTGAGAAAAGGGATTTATGCCCACCCTTATTTTGAAGATGAATTTAATATAACTACTCTAGAAATTTTAGAAGTTTTATAGGATGTGGCTGCTTCTTGCTGTGGCTAACCTAATGATTAAGTTATTGTTTTTTTCCTCCTAAAAAAAACTAGTTTACATCCTATTAGCATTTCTTAAAGTGTTAGCATCATAAAAGTCCTCTTTATCTCAAGAGTGTTCAGCAAAAGTTTTAGCTGAAAGCTATAGCAATTAACAAAAGTTTACATTTGTCAATTACTTATGGCAAGTGTTTTTTACATTTTATTTGCTGCAACTACTAACTATTTAAAGCACTGTTTCACTTTCTCATGCAGATATTTTCTATTGTAGATTATAATTCTCTAAGAAGAATACTCATTTTTCAACCAATCAAAAGGGTTTTAACTAAAATAACCAAAAATGATTTTTGAACATAACTTTTCTTAAAATGTCACAATTACTGGTCTAACTTTTATTTTAAAATGAAATGTAGTGCAAAAGCCTTTGAAGTACACTAAAAAAAGAATTACAGTATGTGGTTTCTACTTAAGTAATATTCTAGTTGTAAGGAAGTCAATCATTATTCAGTGTAATATTAGTTTTAAATTACAATTAAGTTTGTAAAAATGATAAAATTTTTATAAAGTTTGTAAAAGCAAGGATCATTTGACAAAATAAAAAAGATCTAAGAAAGAGTAATTTTATTTAAAAGAAAAATTGCAGATAAGACAAGACAAACCTTATTTTATCAGTCTAAAAAATAAGGTGTGAATTTTTCATTCTAAGTGTATTATAAATTGTTTTGTTATTTTTTGTAATGATGACCCAAAGTGTTTATCCCTAATGATCAACAAAATGTTTACAAAGCACTAACTTCCATAATTTTCACAGTATAAATATCTTCTTGAAATTACCACCATGATATGGCACAAAACACCTTGTATTCTTCAAAATGTAAACATTTCCTTAATTTATGTTGATTACTTAATTTCATTTGTCTAATGCTCTTTTTCGCAGACAAAGAATGCTATCGTTGTGGTGAAGTTGGCCACTTATCTCGGGATTGCTCAAAGTCTAGTTCAGGTGGTGGTAGTGGAAATTTTGACTCTCGTACATGCTATAACTGTGGGAGGAGTGGTCATATTTCACGAGATTGTACTCAGCGAGGTGGTCGTAAAGGAAAGCAACGATGCTATCGATGTGGTAAAGATGGTCATTTTGCACGTGATTGTGAAGGTGATGAGGAGATGTGCTATACCTGTGGTAAAGCTGGACACATCAAAAAAGATTGCCCTGAAAGTGATTTAGCCACCACTACCAATGAACAGTTGTGTTATCACTGTAACAAACCTGGGCACTTTGCAAGGGAATGCACTGAAAAAGAAGATAATTCTTCAAACCGTGAACGCGACGTAACCTGTTACAAATGCAGTGAAAAAGGTCATTTTGCTCGTGATTGTCACGCTAAAAATAATGATAAAAAGAGTGGTAGCACATGCTACAAGTGTCACCAACCTGGTCATTTTGCTCGTGACTGTGTTGAAGCTGAAGATGACAATTAAATCAAATCAGAACGTTGCTGACTGCTGTCGCTTGTTCTATTTATTAAGTAATAGACAAGTACAATCATTATGCTAGGAGTTAGTAATTGATGATTGGGTGTTTGAAAAAATAGTCTCTGAGTTTCTATAATGATAAAGCATATTTTTTTACTGAAATTATCGGAGATGTGATGTATTCATTCATATTTACAAGATTCTTGTATGAGTGAAACTGAGAAGGGTATAGCAGCTTTACTCTGCAATACATAGAAAATTTTATTATCATTTTAAGTTGTAAGAGGGGGAACTTTTAGCTTGATTTTTTTTACTATCAGGTTGTCTTGACATAAGTGCAATGAACTATTTAGTCAAAATTAGTTTGGAAATTATTCTTATAGTCTTTGAATTGATAGCGTTTGTTTTTCAGGTGGCTTTTTTTGCTAATTCTTTTCTTTATTTAATTCTCTTTAATTCATTTTAAATTGTTTAGAGATAATTTTATAAATTTTACAGGGCGTTATGAGGACATTGTCAGCGGTGTTAATAAAAAAAAACTACACAGTAAATAAAAAGTTCGAACTGAAAACTTGTTATCTATCGTCATGCATCGTTGATAACTTGATTTCGTTCTTTTCTGCTTTCTCAACTTCGTGATTTCTAAGAAAGCTATATTATATTGTCATTTTGTATCAAGGTTTGTATCAAGGGCAAGACATACTTCAGATGTTGAAACAGTTGCACTTGCGATATCATCCTCGGCCACTGGTAGAAGTAGGCAGTTGTTTACAACTTGGAGGCTGTCTGCTGCGTTTTCATTTATTGCAAATAGAAGTTGTCTTAGGAGACCTGGGAATTTATCTTTCTGAATTGTTTGTACTCTTGCCAATGTTTCCTTTGATTTGTTAAAATTTTACGCCACTACTTTTAACGGCCTTAAAAAAAAACATCAGGGGGCTGACAAAGATGTGCACCATTAGAAGGAAGGCAACAAAATACTGTCGTTTTCTATGGTAACCTAAATTATGTTAGTAGAAAATTGGGAGCTGAGGTTATTTCCTAAATGTACAGATCGACCAGTTCCTTTTCGGCAAAATGGCAGAACTACTAACAAGAACCAGTCTTCAAAGCACTCATTGGGAAATCATCCAGAGTGTGAGCAGTTATAAAAAGCCCTTTACAAACCACTCTCGTGTTACGTAGCGTCTGTCTTGTATGCAACGTAAATGGGTAGAAACTTCATTGCAACCGTTCCAGCAAACAGACTGACTGCCATCTTACTTTTTATAATGTTCCCTGGGCACTTTGTACCCCATTTCATAAGTTTCTTCCGGCTAGGCTCGTCCGAAACATTATAATTCATATTTTTAGCTGGCATGTCTAAAAGGGTCTCATAAATTAGTAAAACTTTCATTGATGAATCAATCGCTAAGAAACATCAGTTCTCTTTTTGAAAATTCTCTGATACATTTGCATTGGTACTTGATCTTTGTAGCGATGGAGAAATTTCTCAAACCAACTATATCCTGGCCTGCTTTTTTTTAAAAACAGTAACTGAACTTCCCTGTTTGTTAAGGTAAACTTCGACTTAAATGTAAAATCTGTCGAATAGAAACCCCCCGTCAGGTGTTTCACAATGCCTTCCTCTTTCTTACGACCAGGTTTCTGGACGTGTTTACCCTTCAGTTTAATGCAGAATGTGCTTCAAGCAACTCCTTAATTAACACAAACTTTTTTTTTGAAATGCTTCTCAAATAATCTCCATGGCTTTTGTCAGCATGTCTTCATGACAACTGCCACACTTTCCGGTCCTTTGTTTTGGCTCATCAATGCGTGGCATTTAAAATCTGAAATTGTCAAAATGAAAACTTATACCACTATATGATATATTATTATCACTCAAACCTAAAACTTTAAAGTGGTATACATAAAATTGCAATTGTATACTCTGGGCCAAAGTAGCATAGGTTTTTGGAAATAACTTTGGCCACCACCAATTATTCTTAATAGATTATAAATACATTTAAAAACTAGACATAAGGTTCAAATTATTTCTTAAATTAATTTTAAAATGTAAGCATTTGATGGATTTATGCAAATTATGGCCATCTTGAAGATATTCATCAGCAAATAACACAGCAATAAAGCACCAAATTATTATAAATTAGTACGCTTAACTTTTTTCAGACCTGTAAGGCCGTAATTAATAACTACTTTCTAACATAAACCCTTATAACAAAATGGTCCAAATATAATGCAACCGAATTATCTAGATAAATCAAATCAAAAAAGGTAACAGGGCAAGACCTTTTTCGGTCCCTCTTTTCAACCCTAGCTATATGACTAAATTGGAAAGGGGGAGGGGGTGGGGTGGGGCTGGCCCAAGAGATTCTCGTCCCAACATATGTATCTTTTGTAGAAAAGCTTTTGCTTCATTAAATGCAATAGAAATGAAAGATATGATTAATGAAATAACGAATTGAGTTTTTGTGGAACTAAAATAGTTATTTCGTTCCCAATTAAATTGAATCGATTTGAAGACTCCACGGGAAGAAACGGCAGGGTCACATTTTGAAAGTTTCGACTTTTTACACTTTCTAGCTTTACTAACCATAATAGCATATTTTGTATTTGACTTCAAATCAAATAAACGATTTGATGCATATTTAAAGTTTTTCTAAATTTTCCTAAAACTTCGAAACTTATAAAGGTTTAAAAATTTAATAATGATTTATCTCAAAATGAAAAAATGTGACCCTGCCGTTTCTTCCCGTGGAGTCTTCATTTAGAATTACTGTGGAGCTAAAACACGGTCGTTCAAACTCTGTTAATAAGCGACAGGTTACTTTGCGCAGGTGCAATTAGATTATGAAAATTTTAGAAATTTTAAAATGGCTTCGAACTTTCGTTACAAAATGAATTTTTACTTAGCAACCAATTTTTCAATACTTATTGCGTTTTTTAAAATCGTCTACGTTTAATAACCAGCCTTTATACTGTTAGAAGTGTATAGGTAACTTAATTTTATTAGGAAGTAAAATGAAAGGGGAATTTTATCTTATGATTGAAGAGGATCGACTTAAACTTTTTCTTTGATTTGTTTGCAGATTTGGAAGTCTTTTTGCTTTTTTTTTGAGCGGTAAAACTTAAAAGTTTCCTACTTTTACTTATATAAATCTTTTAACTTTTTATTACTTATAAAAAATCTTAGCAATCAATTTTTTTTCTTGTTCAAATTTTACATCTAACCATTGTCCTAAATTGACAACATTTTATTTATATCGTTTGTAAAATAAAAATTGTCCTTATGTAAAAAAATTGCAGTTTATTATTGATTAATTAGCTTAATTTATTTCATGAATGTAAACACTACGTAGCACATAGTGATAAAGTTTGATGGTTATTCACAAGAACTATCCAAAAAGTTTTATTATCTTTAGATGAAAATCCATTACAAAAATTTGATTCTTTTTTGCAGGGTCTGTGGATATTTGGTTGGGAAAAAAAAATTATCCTATTGGAATAAACCAAAAAAATAAAATTAAATAGGAAAGGGGGAGGGGGAGGAGATGGAGTGGGGTTGTCTACATCCAACAATCAAGAATGGGGGAGGTTCTGTTTTGGTTTGGGGTTGTATTTCATCATCTGGAGTAGGTGATTTAATCAGAATTGATGGCAAACTGACAAGAGAACAGTATAAAGAAAATTTAAGACATCATGCAATACCATCTGGAATGAGACTAATTGGTAATAATTTCATTCTACAGCAAGACAATGATCCCAAACATTGTTCCCGAGTGGCCAAAAAATATTTACAGGACATGTGTGAGGAGGGAGTTCTCAAAGTATGAACTGGTCTCTTCAAAGTCCAGATTTGAACATTATTGAACATGTTTGGGATTATTTGGATAAAAAAAAGGCTGAATATAACCCCAAAAATGTCGAAGAATGTTTTCGAATATTAAAAAGAGAGTGGGATAACATTCCACAAAATTTCATTACAAATTTATATGAATCAATTGAAGACATAAGTGGATGAAGGCGTAATGTCGCAAAAATACAAAATTCAAAAACATGTACAACACAATTTTTTCATGAAATTAAATATTACATACACAATCTTAAGTGTTTGGTTACTATATCCCTCCATAAATATTAACATACCTTTGCTATATAAAAATATCTAGAACAATATGTGTTCAAAACTTTAACTCCTGATATCTCAGTTCCATATTGGTGTAACATCACACCTTCATCCATTTACGTCTTCAATTCCCAGGAGATTCACTTCTGTGATAAACACAGAAGGCGGACATACGAAGTATTAATTGTTCTTTCTTTTTGTATCATATTTTATCAAATTATTTCTAGATATTTTTGTTTATAATATATGTCTATAAACCTGATTTTTTTTTACTTCATAAGCCCTTTATATTTTTACGATAAAATCAAAAATAATTATAAACTTATGGTGGGCTAAAACTTATTCACAGTACTGTATATGTAAAAAGTTAAATGCAATCGAAGTATGATGATGGTGATGATGATGATGATGATGATGATGATGATGATGATGATGATGATGATGATGATGATCATCATCATCATCATCATCATCATCATCATCATCATATCATCATCATCATCATCATCACTTTAATTAAGGCTTTTAATATACATTTATTATCAATAAAACTGTATAATCTAATGAAACGTAGATATATTCTTGATAACTGTCTCTACATTACCAAACTAGAAACCAAGATTGCTGTGGCAAAGGCGTAACTATGACGAGAGAAACACACACACAGCCTTGTCAAAAGCAATTGATGAAGAAAAAAGTTTTTTTGTCGCAGTTTGATATTATTTATCTTCTCAATTGCCATTGATGTTAGTATATGTAAATAAAAATGGGTAATAGATAAAATTTTGGCTTATATTTATTGTGTTAAAAGATAAACTTGTTTTATCATGTTTATATATACAAATATATTTTGGAAATATTTGAAAAACATTCCTGTATTTTAAAAATATAATGAAAGTTCTGGTATCATGTCAAACATTAAAAAAAAAAAAAAAAAAAAGGCTAATCACATAATTCAGTGAGAAATGTTGAAAATGTTTTAAAGAAAATATTAACCACTCTGTTGAGAGAACATTTTTATCTAATTTGACCGAAATTGTAACTCAAGGAAATATCAAGCTAATTTAAAAAATCATTAAAGTGGATCAGTAAAAAGTTGCCAAACAGCTGAAAACATTGCATCAATATATGTCCTTGATCCTAAAGTAGCATACAAATGTTTGATGTAATAACAAACAATAAAGAGGCCACTTTGAATACAAAGTCAAGGTAAACAAGGATATTGAAATAAACCTGTAAGAGTAAGGAGTGAGAAGAGAAGTAATTAAAATTAAAAAAAGAACACCTGAAAAACTAAACAATTCTTGCTATTAGTTTGCCTCAGCAGAGTCTAAGCAAACGACAAGCAATCAAACCCAATTCAGAAGATAAAAAATATCAAAATGTAAAAGAAAATGTATGTATGTATGTATGTATGTATGTATGTATGTATGTATGTATGTATGTATGTATGTATGTATGTATGTATGTATGTATGTATGTATGTATGTATGTATGTATGTATGTATGTATGTATGTATGTATGTATGTATGTATGTATGTATGTATGTATGTATGTATGTATGTATGTATGTATGTGTATGTATATTAGGGTGGGTCAAACGCCCCTTATTTTCGAAAGTCAAAAGGCACTGTGTTTCTGTGTGCTGTGGGTGTACTCTGTGATTAATAAAAAACAAAGTTTAACTCATTTACACAATTTTTAGACCCTGCTCAATGGGCTCAAAGATCAAATTTTTACCTCAAAAAAACATATTATAATCGGTTAAATAACTTTAAAAATAGATATTTTTGAGGCACTGTTTTTTATCCGAATTTGTAGGTCTATATGATCATATTAGGCCCAACTTTACAGTTATTGAACAAGTTTTAGACTGTGCTCAAGCGTTTTGGACCCTGAGTTTTGACCCGGTTCCTTAAAAATTTGACCGGTTTTTACTATACCTTCAACTTGCCGGTCTGTTTATTTCATTAAGATCGCAAATATTTATGACGCTTTTAAGATTTATTAAAGTCGAAAAATTGATTTTTTCGCAAAGAGAAAAATCATTTTAATTTTTATTATTTTCCTGTTTTATGTTTTACTTTAGCGGAAAAAATAATATATCTACATTAACAGTAGAAACAAATATAATGTAATATTTAAAATAAAATGGGAAAAGATATAAGATCGAAACATAAAGTTTTGTTGATCAATGATACCATTAAAATACTACCATCATCTCAATTGCCTACTGGAGAGCAAGTACTGCAATATTTTTATAGCAAGCTAATTAAAGCGAGAAAAGAAAAATTACAATATAAACTCAGTGATATAGTTTCTTGCAAATTTCCTCATGGGAGTTTTGAAATTGGTTGCAATAACCCTGAAGGATGTAATTTTCTTAAAAGCACTTGTGTTGCTTCGTCACTGAAGAAAATCTAGAACATAAGTTCAATTACAATAGTAGCTGATCGATATATTTGGTAAATATAGCAAACTTTAAGTTTTGTAAACCTATAGCTTTTCATCATGCAAAATTTTTATCAAAAGCTACATGACAATAGAACTGCTTACATTTGATTTACAACAATTTGATATAAGTAGTGCAGAAGAAATAGTAACAGTTCATCAAGTTGCTGAGTTACTGGGCTGTTTCATGCAAGATTGTTTCTGAAAGCACCATTAGCAGCCTCTTCTCCTTGCTTAGATTTATGTGCAATCAGGGACATGATCAAGTATGGGTCATTTAATAAAACAATTTCAACTGCAGCAATTAAGAGTTTTAAAAATCATTTATGGTTTCTTACAGAACAAAATGTTGTACTTGCTATATGCGATGAAATGCTAGACAATAACACAAGAGAAAAAATGACCAAAAAGTTATTTTTATACCCTAAACCTTCAAGATTAACATTGGGAAAACCACTTTTTCCAAACATTAACATAACAAAAATTCCAGATTATGGGAACTGGTTGGACCTCAAAGTTGGATTCTAATTCAACAGCTAAGTATATCTGCAATAGAAACAGAATGGATGCAAGTTAGTTCAAAGTAAATTTTTCTCTTAATTGATTTAATTTATTAATTTTTTTAGCAAATAAAATATTTAAAAATGCATGTATATATTTTATTTTAGAGATTGGAATAATTTTTCAGAATATCGAGTCCTAAAAAAACTCATAGAAAAGTTAACTGTAGTAAATGATTGTGCTGAGAGAGGAGTAAAACTTATACAAGACTTTACACACATGTGCCAAGATGAGGAATTAAAGCAATGTTTGATGCTTTCAATTTCAAGTCACAGACAAAAATTTTCAGCCAATGCTAATGACGAGTTGTCAAAAATTATTTAAAATGTGTTATGTAATTATTACATTGTTTATGTGATTGTTAAATTGTAAAAAGTTATCTAATTTCATAAATTTATTTCAACTCATAAATTTATGTTAAGTTAATTAATAAAAAAAATTATTATTAAAACATGACTTTAAAATAAAAATTTTAAAAAAACGTAATTTTTAATTTATTTATAAATGTGCTAAAAAAAAGCTTTCTAACTGCACAGATGTGCATAACTATGCATAACATAATAAGAAAACTATCCCTAATTGTATATATCTTCTGCTGTCGATAGCTAGATATTTAGTCTAATATTACGTAAAAACCGGGTTTTTTTGGGAAACCAGGTCAAAGTTTTAAGATAAAAAAAACTAACAAAACAATACCTAAAGCTGTCCTAATAGTTTCTATTTTGCTGAATTATTGTTTTAATTGATCACACAAATGTCCCAATTCACTTAAACAAAAAGAAACAAACAAAAAAAACAAAAAAAAAAACAAAAAAAAAAAAAATGAATTAAGGGCGTTTAACTACTCATAATATGACTTTTTGGGGCAAAAATAAAACTTTTGAGCCCGTTGAGCGGGGGTCTAAAATTTGAGGAAATAAGTTAAATTTTGTTTGTAATTGATCATAGAGTACACCCACAGCACATGGAAAACAGTGCCTTTTGATTTTCAAAAATAAGGGGTGTTTGACCCACCCTAATGTATATATATGCGTGTGTTTGTATGTGTATTTACAAGAAGAGAAAAACTGAGTGCTAAGATCTGATAAAAGTGTTAAATACTGTAAAAACTCATCTAAATTAAAAATAAATAAACAAATAAATTTGTACGCTAAGATAATTAGATTATGTGTTTTTAAAATTGTAAACAAATCAACATATTTAAGAATGTTAATTAGAAAAGCACAACTTTAAACTTTTTGATATAATCTTTATCTTATTTGAATCATTTTCTTATGCAACTGAGATATGCTTATTATGATTTCAGTTTTAGAAAGAGTTTAAAATGTTGATTTATATGGAAATATATATAAATAATCAGTCACCAAATTAAAAAAATTCGTTGCTACGGACCGTAGCCAATGTTAAAATTTGAATTCTTTTAAAGTACTACTGCGCTTGCGTATAAAAACTTGTCGCTTCTCAACGACCATGAAAACTATTAAAACTAAAGCAACTACGAAAAAGGGGGTAAAATCTTTTAAATTAATTCACGATTATTAGAGAAGTAGACAATTTTTTAGCGCTTAATACAATTTTTCTGCAATTTGAGTTCTTGTTCATATATCTTTTGGTAAAGTTTCATTTCTGATATATGTTTTAAATAAGCTTGGCCAAAGGATTCAACAAAACGTAGCTGATTCCATGGTTTAAGTGGAGAATTATCTTTATTGACAGCGTAATTCATATGTTGAACCCCGCTACAATAATCGTAAATAGGCATTTCAGAAGGAAAAGTAAGTCGGTTGACTCGCATATCGGATTCATTGTCTGATATCTCACTCGCATTGTTTAAACTTTCTCCAGATTCTACAGATTTTTTACTTTCATTTTCAGATGATGAACTAAAACTATCGGTGAAGCTATTACTCCGATCCGGACTGTTTTTCCACGTTTTTGAAATCTTCCGATCCCTATTAATTGTATTATGATCAATAATGTCGGAGTGTGGCGGAGCATTATATTCGAAGCATTCAGATTCAACGTCACTAACATCAGAATAATACCTTCCGCAATTAGATAATGCTAACGATTCGTCTTGTTTAAATTCGTTCGTATGCTTAAATGAAACACGATTTTCAGTTGATTGGCCACTTTCTTCAAATTCAGAGAATGTAGAAAACTCCATCAGATTAAAACAGGTTCCCATGGGGTTGAACTTTAAAACTGTTTCTTGTTTTTGTTTTATTTTTCCTTGAACGCGTGGAGCGCATGCTGCAGAATTATTTTTAGTGGTACCTACGGTTTCGCATACAGTAACATTAGTTTTAGCGTCTGAAACACCTGTCAGTTCAAAATTGTTCTCTTTCTGCTCTGCGGGATCAACAGTAGAATCTTTATGTTCTTCAGAATCTACAATGAGCTCCTTTTTTGCTTGTTTAGAAAACAAGGACAAATATTTAGGAAGAGTTTTTTTAACCACACAATCCATTTCACTTTTTACTTCATTTTTTGATTCTTCATTTTTTGATCCTTCAATTTTTGATTTTTCATTTTTAATTATCACTGGTTCTTCAACGAAAGTAGCCACAGAAGATTTGTCCTTATGGGTAACAGAGCTTTTCTCGGATAGTGTATCAGAAAGTTTATCAGATTCTACACGAATTTCAGAAATTAGGTTTGGTTCGATAATATGGGATGTTGGTAACTTTTCAGATATATTATTGCTATCTTCTAATATATTGCTACCTTCTACTATACGAACAGAACGTTGATCAATAAGTTCTTTACTCAACACATTATTGTCTAAAGTAGCATCATTTTTACTCAGCACGTTATTGTCTAAAGTAGCATCATTTTTACTCAACACGTTATTGTCTAAAGCAGCATCATTTCTCACAAAACCTTTCTCACATGCTGAATTCAGATCACAAGTTCTTCTCTCATTTGAATTATAATCAGTGTCCACAGCGAGATTTTTTGTACGGCAAGACAAATGATACCCGTTTTTTCTTGGTTTGTTCGTACTAAAATTGGCTTTGTTGGAACACAACTCTTCTGATATTACTTTGATTGTTTTTGCATCCGTAACACCGTCATTTGTGTTCCATATTTGACTCAAATCGTCTACATAGATACATACACACACATACATATATATATACGTATATACATACATACATACATACATACATACATACATACATACATACATACATACATACATACATACATACATACATACATACATACATACATACATACATATGCACACACACAATTTATCAACAGTAGAGATGAGACTTCCGAATCTAATTAATTGATTTTTAGTTTAAGACCACAGAGGAAAGGAGTCAAATTTTAGCGGTTTTTAAATATAACACTTTTAGTGGGACCTATTTTTCCATCACATATGGTTGTTTTTTATGATCAAATTTTTTTTATTGACTTTTCTATTTCACTTAAAACTTGAGAACAACCAAATTTTTTTTATTGACTATCTATTTCACTTAAAACTTGAGAACAACCAAATTTATGACAGTTAAATTTTCCACAGTGCGCAAGAAGAATTCCCGAATTATGAGTTATGTAATTGAGATGAAAGATTTTTTGTAAAAATCAAAAACTTTTCGACCATTGATTCTAAACCGATCACAAACTTAATACAGTATTATAAAATATCATTGAGCAAGTTCTGTTTGTGAAGAATGTGGATTACAAGTAGTTGAATGATCTCTCATCGGATAATTCTATCGAAGATTGTAGAGTAATCCATATCATCAATTACACTAAAATGATTAACCATGGTAAAATCATAGAAATGATCCACAAGCGCAAGCGTATGACATAGAAACAACGCATTCACAAATACTTGAATGCCAAGAAAAGTACTTCAGTCGAATCCCAAACCTTCGATGGTATGCGAGGTTGCTTTTCTTAACAAAGATAATCACAATATAAGTTGACCTATATTTTGACGGTTCATGGACCAGTTGGACTTCATTAACAAGACTTCATTAATGAAAAAGTTGAAGGTTTGCTTTTTAGCCCAGAAAAAGTTCTTAGATATCACCGGCTGGAGGTGAAAATCATAACGCCTCACCAAAAAATCGAGAATACAAAAAATACGACAGACTCACCAAAAGATCGAGAATTCAGAAACTACGACAGGCTCGCCAAAAGTTCCTCTTGACGAAGAAAAGTTTTTGATTAATTACAAAATATTTAATCAATTTTATATATTTTATGATTAATTACGAAAAATTTGGTAAGGTAAATAAATGACTAAACTTATAGTAACTTGTATATAAAAATGTTAATTGCTACGTAATTGTTAATTGCTGTTTTAATTGAAGCGTAAGTCTTATCTCTAATTAACAGATCATATTAACAAATCAAAAAATCATTTGAGCACTCAGAAAAAGAGTTAGCATGATTAAAAAAAAAAAACACCTAAAAAATGCATTGATGAAGCAACTGGAAATTACCTGGCAACTGAACGATGTCAGAGTTTATACTTTCACTAACTTCAGCTAATTTTTGCATTTCGTCTGCACCAGACACTATTGATATGGCTAACCCATAAGTACCGAATCGTCCTGCACGTCCTACGCGGTGAAGGTAAGTTTCTGTGTCCCACGGTATATCAAGATTGATAACTAGGTTGACTTTATCGCAATCAATGCCACGCGCACTCTACAAAGAAAATGGATGTTCAATAGATAGAATGATCGGTTTTTATCGAAAAAAAGTGTTGAATTTACCAAGTCTGTCGTAATAAGTACTCTGCAATTATAACTTTTTAATTCAGTTATTGCTTTTGTCCTGACCGGTTGTAACTGACCGCCTAAACAACAAAAAAGTTAAAAATTTGAACTGAATCATCAAACTATTTGACTTAAAGCAGACAAGATATAACAATTACCGGTCGAAAAATCTCGACCTTTATGTGATTAATTTGGATCAAATAATGCTTTGCGAATCAAAATTCTTTTTCATAGGTAATTGCCAGACGTTATGTAGCACTTACCTGCAATGAATGTGCAAGGCCACCCTTTTTTATTTAACAAAGTGCAAAGATGAGATGCTCTAAAAAAGAAAGAATAGCATAACAGAATTAAACAAATATTTGTCTCAAGTTTTATGATAAAAAACTGGCTACAGAACATAATGACAAATCATGACATATTCACATGAAATATGCTTTTAAAAATTTGTCTTTACTTTGAAAATATTATACATAATTGAAAAATTACCTTGATTGATAGTTCGAAAATACCATACACTGCTGAAACGGTATATTCTCAATGCATCTCTGCAAAGCTTCACACTAGGTCAACAAATAGTCACACTAGTCAAAAGCAACTTTACTAATTTATTCTTTCTACAGCAGATTTCAATATACCACAATATTCTTTATAAGGCAATATATTCTCTACAACGCAACATGTTCTTTACAATGCAACATGTTCTCTATAACGCAACATGTTCTCTATAACGCAATATATTCTTTGTAACGAAAAAACAAACCTTTTCGTTATAGAGAAGATTTGGAAGAGCATGATACTTTACCACCACAAACATTTGTCTAACACCTTAAAAAAAACAAAACACTATTTACAAAAAGAAGATTAAGCTTTTCATTAAAAAAATCTATGGAGAAGTAAACACCTTTTAAATTCAAATCATCTGTACTGATCCTGATATGAACAGGATCGTTCATGTAATTACTTAAGTACTCTGCTAAATGCTTAGGGTAAGTAGCTGAAAGTGCCAGGACCTGCTTATGCTTTGGTAGAGTGGAGTAAATCCAACTAAACAAAAGACGTAAAACTTTATAGTAAAAAAGTGAGTAAACATTGATATATTTAATTGAAATTTCTTTATTTGTGAATTACGTGAATTGTGCACTAGTGTACTGAACACAAGGAATTATAAAAATTGTGTCTTAAAGGAAATTAGTGAAGTAAAACAGCCTTACTTGATTTGTTCTTGAAATGATCCATCCTCCAATAACTTATCAGCTTCATCAAGTACAAACAATCGGATTGACTTTGTCAACATGGCTTTACTCTCAATTAATGCTTTAACTCTTCCTTTAAAAAAAGTAATTACCTTTTTTTATCTTTTAATTACCTTTTTTTTATCTTTTAATTACCTTTTTTTATCTTTTAATTACCTTTTTTTTATTTGGTCTTTAAAAAAACAAAGCCTTTTTTTTTTTTTTTTAGCAAAGATCCTAAAACAATTTCAAATTTTATTGTTTTTAAAATTTAGTTTACAATTAAAAAAAAAACAACAGCATAAAGCTAAAGAAAGAAATTAATCTGCATTTCAAGTTTAACCTGGTGTTCCTATTGCAATATGACATAACTTAGCACTCTCCACATCGTGCTGCATGGGCATTCCACCAATAAAGAGAGAGCATTTTAATGTCTTCATTTCTTGTCCGATTGTAGTAATCACATTATGAATTTGATGTGCAATTTCTCTTGTAGGGGCCAACACCAACACCTTTACGTGGAGAAAAATGTACCAAAATATTGTCAAAAAAAGAAGCTCTGCATAAATAAAACCAAAAAAACAAGCCAATACATTCAAACTCAAAGCTCAAATTCTATAACCCACCTTTCTTTTAAATTAGAGTAATGAAAAATACAAGTAAATATAAGAAAATACAATACAGATACTTAACTAAAGAGGAATGTATGTATTGTAAGCTAGTCAGAGGATTTGAAGATTATAATGCGACAGTAAGATTTGAAAAATTATCGCTTAAAACAAAAGTCAATAAAGTAACATAAAAATACAAATTCAATTGGTTTAAGTAGTTGTACAACTCACCTGCAACTTTAAAAAGGAAAGATTGACTGATTCTAAAGCAGCAACAGCAAACACACACGTTTTCCCAGTGCCACTCTTTGCCTGGCAAATTAAGTCTAAAATTGATCATGAAATTTAATATAAAAAACTTTCTCAAACATAAGTTGTTCTTTACTTAAACATGAATTATGAAAATTTTATGTCAATTGAGATTGTGAACGTGAAGTTACATAAAAATCTATTTTTTCAATAAGCAAACTTTAAAATGTCTCCTGACATTTAAAGCTACCATTTTTATGAGTGAAAAAATTGCAGGTTCAAGATAATGGAAAGAATGAGAGAATCTTAAAAAACATTTTCACCTGCACCACATTTTGCTAAAGGTATTGATTGCAGTTGAATAGGAGATGGTCGGTCAAATCCAATCGCTTTTAACCCAGATAAAACATTAGGTGAGAGTAATAATGATTCAAAATCAATGCCATCGTCAATGGCAACATCAACAGTTCTCTTGACAAAATCTTCCATTTAATTTTTAACATGAAGATTTTTTCTTATTGAAATATAAAAACAATCAACTATATCTATAAAATTACTTTGAAAAATATTGAATAATAAATGTAAATATATTATAATATAAAACACAATGTGTGGAAACTCTATTATAATTACTTTAACATCCCTTTAAACCTTTATAACTTAATAATTATATCAAAGATTTAATTTTTTTTTAATCACAAGTAAACTTACAACTAAAAATATTTTTCTAATTTTACAAAAAATGGGCTTTCCTTTGTGTTTTAGAACTAACACATTAAGTAAAAAATTTTTCTTCTTTTTTTAAAAAACTGAAATTTAAAATACATTTTTTATTTTATCTTTTTTTAACTTGAAATAAGTTTTCTAATATTGTCACATGAAATCTTTGATTTTTAACATATTCACATGAAATCTTTGCTTTGTCTTTTTCCTATTTGGAAATGGACTACCTGGTTGCAAAATGGGTATGAGTTGTTTGGGCTTACTATTTGCCTTAACTTGGTGTCAAAAGTTGTTGGTTTAGGTTTTCCAGTGACCATAGAATGCACGTAAATAGTTTTTGAAGGCTTTAGCATTCATGTTTTGTAAAGCATGAGAATATTCCTGAATGACATCAGGTGGACAATTATTTTGAGGAAGGTAAACTTGCACCAACCATTGAATAACTTCAACACCCCTTTTCTGTAGGCACATTTTTTGAGTATTTGAGATCTCTTGTAATACCTAAAACAAAACGTATTTTGTAAATGCTGAATAATAGATAAGTTCAATTATTTAAATTAATTTATTAAATTTAATTACGGTTAAAAGATTTTAAAATCTTAACATATGAAATATCTATAACTAAAAGCATAACTTGTATGCAGGAAAACAAAGCAAATAAATGCCAAATCTTTTACTAATGTGATTACTATGAAAAGGAAAGTAAAGAAGATAGTAAAATAGTTCTTTAAAAGGTATTACAAAAGCTGTCTGAGCATCTTCCAAATCAAATGCAGAATTCAGTGGTGCCATAAAACATGCAGGTAGAATGCTCTCATACAAAAACTCTTTAAATGTATCTTCACTGCCTATTTGAGTGAAAAATCAATCAAACTAGCAGAAAATAATAAAATCAATAAATAATTAACAAATCAAAATTTTTTTTTTATTAAGAGAATGAGAAACTCATAGCAAAAAAAACTTACCCCAACTCTCCACAAGCTTATTGAGAATAACAAAACATGTTTTTTGGCCCTAAAAATTAAAAAAACTTTAACTACAATATTAAATGACAAACAAAACAAATAGCATACTATATATCCACTATACTATACTATACTATACTATACTATACTATACTATACTATACTATACTATACTATACACACACACACACACACACACACACACACACACACACACACACACACACACACACACACACACACACAGTGGCTTTTAAAAATATAAGGTCACTAAGATTTTTTAGCGATTACTTAAATCATTTCGATGATTTTAAAAAAAACTAAAGAGACAAAAAAAAAATCATCTCGATGATTTAAAAAAAAAAAAAAAATTTATTTTGGTACATATCAGGTCAAAAACTAAAATAAAAAAAATGCCTCAAAAATTTAAGGTCAGGTTTTAATTCAGTATTTTGTGTGAGTACCACATGATTTTATGCAGGCTCAAATACGTTTTGGCATAGATTCAATCAGATGTACACATAATTCCTTTGGAATTTGATTCCAAATTTCTAGTTACAGTTTCATCATCAATTCTTAATATTATAGACAAAACATTAAAAGTACCATGCAATTAGTACTATCTTTAATTTTTGATTTACTTATCAATTATAGAATACTTATTAAATATTTAATTAGATGGTAAAAGAGTAAATAAAGTTCCTATTGTTTTCTAAATTATAGTCATCAAAAGAAAGACCACAAAATAGAGAAAAAATAATCCAGAACAAAATAAAGCTCATAAGGAAGTTTATTCTAAAACTTAATGCTGTTACATTACAATATGTTTCATTGAAGTTCAAGATTGGTCCTTTAAGCATGCTTGTATTTTAAACTTGCTTTAAATATGCTTGTAGATTGAACTTATTGAAATTAAATCCTCTTAAAAGTTTATTTAAGAAGTTTATTCTAAAACTTATAGATTAAAAAATTTATTTAATGATGAGAAGAGGAATGTCAGAATTGAGAAAAATATTAAATGGCAGCAGTATAGAGATAAGAAAAGAAATGAAAGAATCCTTTTCCTTGTTCTCAAGTCAAAATAAAATTAATAAAAAAAAAGAGGAAAAAATGTTTTACCAGGAACTCCAGAAAAAAATGCAGCCAATTTGTAAACTTTACTATTTGAAAATGTACTGTTATCTGAGTGCACCAATTCTCAAAGTCTATCACCAGATGTTATCAAATTAGTCCAAAATTTTTATCGAGGTCGTGATTCAAGTAGATCATTACCAAATTCAACAGATTTTGTTAACATTTGTAAAAATGGAATTAAGAAAAATTTTAATGTGAAAAATTTCATTTACCTTATTAAACAAGTTTACAGAATGCTTTTAAAAGAAAATCCAAGTATTGCTATTGGACTAACAAAGTTTTTCTACATGAGATCATGTACTGTTTTTTTTAAATGTGCTTTAAGTTAATTAAAAAAGAGAATAAAAAATATTCAATCCAGCCTTTAATACAATATGGAGAAAGTATTTACCAATAAATGTGAAGTAAATGATTCAGCTCACACATATATAAAAATGAACTAAGCTGTGATACATTCAAATTGTTGATAAAAGAATCCAAACTCTAATGAAGCTGACCTAAGCAATCATTTTACAGAGAATTACAAATGCATTTCTCAAAATCAACCACAAAGTGCTCATTTCAGTCAGACTTAAATTTTCATCTCAGGCTGTATAAGTCACTTGCAGTCAAAATTGCAGTTGTATCAGACCATGAAATGGATTCTAAAGAAACTGTGATTCCTTACATGGATGTAATTTTAGAGCAACTGGCAGAAGTTACAGTTTGGAGTGATGCCAATCAAAAGTTAAAAAATCAGTACACCACAGAGCCTTTAAAAGTGTGTATAAATTGCTAAAAAAAAAGCCAATTTATATGCTTTAAAAGAGATATAAATTTATATGCTTTAAAAGAGATATAAATTTATATGCTTTAAAAGAGATATAAATTGGCTTTTTTTTGTGCCAATGACAAATCCATTCATTGGTGGATCTTTCAAGATACGTAAGATCCTCCAATTATTGTCACAAAATATGCAGAAAATATGTCAATGTTAA
The DNA here is from genome assembly GCF_058129835.1 of Hydra viridissima. Lineage (NCBI taxonomy): Eukaryota > Metazoa > Cnidaria > Hydrozoa > Anthoathecata > Hydridae > Hydra > Hydra viridissima. Next base: position 6,019,736 of record NW_028324312.1, read on the forward strand.
TTTTATTAACATTAACAAAATACAACGAAGCAATTGGATTGGATAATTTCTACTTCAAAATGATTGGTAGGAATAAAAAAAAACCTTTTTGAGAAAATTTTTTACAAATAAGAAAAATTAAGAAAGTTGGGTAAAAAAAAAATGCAACCTTATTTTAATAGAAAGACATATTTTTATTAAAAATAAATTTCTAAATTATTAAATTTAGAAAAAAGAAACAAAACACTCTGATGTTATTGATTTGTAAAGTAAAACTTTTTTTTTTATAAAATCACTTTTTGACTTTTTGTCAACATAAAATTTTAGAAAAGGCTTGGAAAGGTAATATCTTTTAGCTTTCTTAAATCAGAGTTTCAATTACAGAAAGTGACATGCATCATTCATTTTTTATCTATATTAAAGTAAGTGCCTTAAAAAAAATAATTGAAAAGGAACTAATGATTGTAAAAAGCTCATCACTAAAATCATCTCCTTAAGTGACACTTCAGTTTGAAGTATTTTAGAAATTTTTAATTTTTCTACTTTTAGAGAAATTTGAAGTTAAATATTCAGCATAGAAAAATAGTAAATTGTAGCAATGTCAGTAACCAATATATAAAATGCTATCTAATGATAAACAAAAAGAGTCTGAAAATGCTATATATTCATCTGTCTGATAATGACAATATATATAACAATATTATATTGTAAAATACAATGGTATTTCCTATCTTCTTTCATACCAAACCCAATAAACAATATATAAATGCATAACAATAAGTTTAAATATTTGTTATGCATTTAAAAGATTGTTATGCATTTACATACTACAACAAATTTATTTATCTAGATTTAACCCAACTAAAAATACTAAACTTGTACCTGAGGATCTGGTATTTCAACAGCACCATGTACAACTGAAAGTAATATTTCTTTGACATTACTTGATTCTATAAATAAAAATGATAGAAGTTAAAATACTATTGTACTGAAATGGCAAAAAGTGCTCAATTAGAACATATTACAAAACCTAAAAAAAATTATTCTAGTAAAATATTAAAAAAAACATATTTTTATGCAATAAAATCTAAATTATCATTTGTTACATAAAATAATTCATATAATTTTTCTTTTTTTGATATAGGAAACATTCAAGGGGAGAGAGCTGACATTTAAAAATTATGTAGTTTTCATTGGGACCATTACTATTATTATTACTACACCACTTAATAGCTTTTATATACTATACACTTAACTTACTTAACAGCTTTTAAACTTAAAAATTAGTAAAAAAATAAAATAAAAAAAGCTATGGAAATAAAACAACAGTACTTTTGTTATTTTTAAAAATCTGTAAGCTATCATTAACTAGTGGATGTTATTCACTCCAAGAATTCATAAACATTTATTATGTATTTCACTTTTTACTTTTAACCCATGGAAATGATAAAGATAAGCATCAGAGTCTCAGTATAGAAAGTATCGTGTGGTCACTAGATTGGTCATTTTTTACAATACCCAGCAAAAAACAACAAAATTCTAAAATATTTAAAAAAAATAAAAAACCAACAATTTTTTTTTCTTTAAATATTCATTAAACCGACCTTGGTTGGTAAGAACTTCAAGTATATTTGCGTTGACGATCGTTGAAATGAACAGGAAATAACTCCTCTGCAACAATTGTTTTTCTTTTAAGGCCTTAGAAATAAAAAAGTTTAATGCATAGAGAAAAAACATGAACTTTGAACATGAACTGATGTTATGTTCATGTAAAGCTTATTTTAGGCATGAATATGAATAAACTCATTCTTACAGAAGACTGTGGCTCCTTGACAGAGTAAATTACAATATTTGCTTGAGTTTTGCAACAAAAAGTCAATTACAAAGTTTTGACACAGTCAATTAGAAGTTTTGCTCGAGTTGCACTTGTTTATATATTATGTTAGCCTAAACTATCAACAAGCAGCCAAAAGTTAACAGAAGCTGCTTATCTGGCTGTGTTTTTCTTACAAAGGGATGTCAAAGCCCTTTTTCATTCCAACCTCACAGTTAATTAAAAAGTTTTTCTAGAGCAGTATATCAAAAAATGATTTATGACTTTCAAGGAAGAGCATTTTTCTTGTCAAAAAAAATTAAAAAATCTGTTCGATCTTATAACAATACAAAAATGGTACTTAAACATCTGAGTAAAAAAAATAACATATAAAGAGAAAAGAAACCCTAGCGCTTTTGGAAGACTCTTAAACGTTCTACCAAAAAAAGCTCCAGTCACTTGATTTGAAACTCATAAAAGATAATTAATATCCCTTTTTACTGGAAAAATGGGTAATATAGTTGATAACTTATATTGATATAAAAAATAATTAAAAAACATCTAATAAAAAATCTCATTATATAAAGACAACTTATATTGAAATAAAAAATAATTAAATTATATCTATTTAAATACATTTTCCCTTAATTTAAGACTAAAGAAGTAATCTTCCTAGTTCTCAATTTTTAGTCAATACTCATTAGTAAGTAATAATGCACATTATTACATATTTATAAACAAACTAAAAAAGACCAAATCAAAAAACTTCAAAGGCCCAATCTACACTTTTGAAATCTTAAAAGAAAAAAGCTTACTGAACAGCAAAGTAAAAATATTACCTGTAAGTCATTAGGCTCTATAGCAACTTGAATAAATGCAAAAATCTGTGTAACCAAAGGCATGCAAATTTCACTCAAAAATGGTGCAATATTACTCTAGAAAAAAGACACATATAAAATGAAATCATGATCTCAAAACTTTATTATCTTAATGTTGCTAAGTTACCATCATAAAACGTTTTGCAAAATAATATAAAAAACAAGAGTCAAAATAAGTGAACCTTGAATCGTGTGATAAGTTGATTAATCAATGGGATAAATTCTTGAATATCACGCATCTGTAATTAAGAAAAAAATCAAGATTAATAGAAATCTGTACCAAAAATATTTAATTCAATCATAACACATAAATATTTTACAATTGAAAGTTTTATTTGTTTGTTGAAAATAGAAAGTTGATATATGTGTGTGTATATATACATAAAGATTACATTTCATATACATACACACATATACAAATGCCTATATAACTATAAATACATACATAAATATATAAATATGTATATATGTATGTGTGTATATATATATATATATATATATATATATATATATATATATATATATATATATATATATATATATATATATATATATATATATATATATATATATATATATATATATATATATATATATACTTATTTCTATGTGTATATACATTTACATATATACAATCAGATGAGACAGTTACTTTATAACTATTATCAAAATACTTTTTTTAATACAAGGTGTAAAAATAGATAGTTAAATATATACACACAAGTATCAATGTTTGGTTTTTTGGCTAAAGATAAATAATAACTGAAATCAATTTATTGGGTAATGCCTTATTTACAAATCAAGCAACTTTAGAGGATGAATACAATAAACTCATGTTCAAATCATATATATGTTCAAATTATGTATATGTACTACTTTATGGTGCATTTTCATCTAAATACTTCTACTCTTCTTCCTCTCTAAAAACATTTCCTTTCCTTGTCTATAATTTTAACCTCCAACCACATTTTAGAATTGGCAGAAGAAAGTATTAAAATCTATTTAGAAATAAATTATTTAGGCAGTTAACAACTACAAAAAATTGAAAAATCTTAATTTTAAAAGGAAAATAAAGCTGCATGATGACACATTAAACAAAAAAAAATTATCTTGCATTCCTCTACCCCCCCCCCCCCCCCTCATTGTAAAATTGTTCTAGCTTATCTCCATCTAGACTCCCAACCACTGTTTGATAAAAAAAAACCTTTCCTGCCCTACCAAAATCTAGTCATTATAATAGTCAGATAATCCCATCTGCCACTCCTCCTCACATACACACCAAAACAGAGAAGACACCATGTGCAGAGTACACAATATTTACAAAGAATGATAATTTTAAAACCTTAAGTTTAAATGAGATGCAATAAAAACTAAAACTAATTAATAAATAGCTACCTAATAAAAGTGATCAAAACAAAATGAAAAACTCAACCATAAAGAATTACAAAACTTAAAATACTAAGTAGATGCAAATCTCATATTCGAGATTTTTCCAAATATATGATATAATAACTGCTCCGTTTAAAATGAATTTAAAAATATAATTATATTATACAACTCAAAACTCAGCTTACTCTGTAAAGTCTTATCAGTAGATCAAGAAATACATAAATACTCTCTTATTTTAAAATTTCCATGTACTTCTTTCATGTGACTCTTATGTCAATCACCTTCCCCCCCCCCCCTTTTCCCACTCTTGGAACTTTCAAGAAATATCTCCCTTAACATCAACCTAAACAAATTTAATCTATAAATTATTAGAATAGAAAAAAAAAAAGTAATAAAATCAATTTAAAAATAAAGTTAATCTTTTTTTCTTAAACAAAGTCTCAAAGTCTTTAACATAATACCCACATAACCTTAGTTCAAAAGTGAACAAATCTTTTGAGTTAAGCAATTTTTCTCAATATGGTTTTGACTAACCGACCCTAAAATTTTACCTGTAAATTTTTTCTTTCACTTTCAAGACTCCCAATCTTGTTTATCATACAGAAAAAAGTTGTCCTCTCCCAATAAATAGACCAGTGGGTCAGCATTTTCCTACCCTCTACAGAGTTTAGGAAGGGATAGAGAAGAAACATCACATATATGAATTTGTAACAAATGCACAGAAATGCTTAGAACTTGATTGTAATGTCGATTCTGTGATTATTTCGTCAAATTTGACCCTTTCACCAAGATTTCTTTGAGCCTTTGGACATTTTTTGTTGTAATCTATCAGGCTGAGCACAAAAATGATGAAGACAATCAACAGAAAGACTGGCAAGCACCGGAATTGGCGACAAAACCCCATTTTCAGAATATTCATTGAAAATTTACTCAAAAACTTAAAGCTAACCATTAAGTAAACTACAATAAATAAAAACTAACCAATATAAAAAAAAGCAAACAGAAGTGAAAACTCAGCTAACAAAATTTTTATTGACTACCAAGAGCAAACCAACAACTTTGTTTCAAAATCAACAACAAGTAAACAAATGCAAATGAAAAAAAAAGAAAAGAGCGTTAAAGATTGTCAATAAATAAAAGACCATAAACTTAAAACTCACAAAAATGAATAAATAAAGGAATTGAAAGCAATGATAAAAATTCAGATTCTAATTAGATTTAAGCAATAAATTCATGAAAGAAATGCATGAGGCCACAAGGCAATCCATGAACAGAGCTGATAAAATACCTTCTATATCTTTACAATTCAACTTCTTTATCAATTTTTTAAGTTAAATCAAACTTCTGAAGTTTATCAAAATAGAACTCTTTATGTTTTTAAAACAGAAAAGTTTTTGGTGCATCGAGAGAATTCACACCAAATTTTGTTATTTTTGAAAAATAAGTTTAATAGATTTAAACAAATAACAACTTGCAATGTTTAAAACAAAATATAAGGTAGATGAGGTATAACAAGACTTTTTCTCTGGTCTCAGAAAACTTTATGCTTAAATATAACTTTCTTAAATTTAATTTCAAAAAAAAAAAAGTTATATTTAAGCATACAAATAAAAGTTATATAGAAGTTTTAATTTTATTTGTTACTATTTGTTAAAGGCCAAAGTTGGTTACTATTTGTCATTACTGATTGTTAACTGAAAACAAAACTCTGATGTTTACTTATCTCTGAATAAAAACAAAAATAAAAGAAAAAAGATAAAAACACACCTCGCAGTCTTTAAGAAGGCTGTTTACAGCAATTGGTATGAATGGTAAAACTTGATCACCAAGACAAATTATCATACGATGAAGGTATTGTCGACAAGCATCATGAATAGCATCACGGTGAACTCTCATGGAAAGAGATTGAAGGAAAATATTTAGTGCCTAAAAAAAAAAAAGAAAAAAAAAACACTACTGAGCCATAAGTTACAACCACATGTTTTTCTCCATGATATTCCAAGAATTTATACATTTTATATTTATTATATACTTTATAGATACTTTATATATAATAAACATTATTACTAAAAATTTAAACAAAATTTTTTTCTAAAAAACATTTTTTTTTTTCAACTTCATTAAAGAAACAGCAACAAAACTTCATTTTGAAACATTAAAAAAATTTCTTCTTTCAATATTAAAACATTTCTTGCTTCTCTATAAACAAGTTAAAAATCTGCAGAACCTTTTTTTTTATTAATAATAAGAGAACATTTGCTTTTTATAAGAAATAATTTTTCCAATAAAAGATTGACAAAAAACTTTTTTTTAATTTGGTAAGAAATAGCTGTTTACACTGTTATACAACAACTATAAATAAAATCATACATTTGTAAAACATGGGGTACATCCACTTTGTTTCATACTTTGAGCAGTTCCAAAGGCTTTGCTAGCACGACTGAAGAAAATTGAAGATAAAAGATTGGATAAAGATATATACATAACTGAAAAGTGTGGTGCAACTATAAAAAAGTGATACAATATTATGTATAAAAGAAAAGATTTAAAACTATGAATAAACATATACTATATTGGCTTCACATAACCAACAATTAGAGGGTGAACATGATACTTAAAAAATTATAAATGAGGAATTAACAGTGTAATGCTGCCTAATGCAATAAAGAAATAATCAACGCAAAATTTACCTCTTATTCATAGTAAAAGTAAGTAAGCTATGAATGATATGTTAATGTGAGTATTTGGTACAGAGCCTTATTCCTATACTAAATATTTAATTTAATTAACATTCAGTTTGATTAGTTCAAATATTGCACAAGTTTCACATGACTTTATATAAAAAATGACCATAAGTCTTATTCATATATGACAAATAGGTGCATACCCAGAATTTCAAGTTGGGACAGGTAATTCAAATGGTATTATAAATACATAAAAAAAAAAAAAAACTCTACATACATCAAGCATACTTTTTAAATTGGCAAAACTTTTGCAATGTGCATTAAACTTTTAACAACTTTTTATTTAACTTGATTCAAAATTCAGATTAAAAGACAAAAGATCAGTCAAAATAATTAAACATTTTACAGAAAATATAAGTGCATTATGAAATAAAAAAACCTTAAATATGCGATCATGTGGTGTAATGCAAGAGCTTTGTTGTGAATCTCATCATTTTCTTTGATCAGACCACATGATATCTGTTAAAAAAATGATCTTAAAAATCCGAAGCTGAAAAATCTTTGAACAAATGAACATTTATGTTTCACAAATTCACTAAGCAAGGAAATGAAATTTCACTTTATAAATTGTGTTAATAAAATGGAAAAATAACAAAGAAAAAAAAAAAAAAAAAAAAATTGGATAAGAAAAAAATTGAGCAAAATCTTCACCTGTTTAACATACTGTTGAAACAAAAGAAGAACTGGTGAAGTCAATGCTTCCATCATCACCAATTGCTTCTAACAGTTAATCAAAAACTTGAAGTTTTCATAATAGACTTTTACCAAACCGAATATAACAGTATTATAACTGATGCTTATATTTAACTGCATTATTTATAATTTTATAAATGATATAAGAAGTAATAATAAACATTTTCAGACTTACTTCTTGGCTGGTATTGCTACATGTTATGAGAATAGCACCAACTTCATATAAATAATACTAAAGCAAAATCATGGTTTTAAACAAGATTGAAAAAGAAAATAAAAATAAAATGGTAAAAGCTCTCAACTCACTTTGTCATTTTCTGAAAGACAATTTTTTTCCTAAATGAAAAAAATACAAATATCATAAGATAAGAGTTTTGAGCAAATTCAAAAAAAATCCATCAAATCACAATGACACTACGACACTAACGAAATGAACTTTTAACAGAACAAATTTTAGATTCTTAAAGTTAAATCAGGACAAAAAATGCAAAATAAAGATTTCACAAATCTTCTATTAGCACCTTTACAAATAAATTTTATTTACATTAAATATTTTAATAACTAATTTTGGTAAATGCAATAGAGATGAAAAATGTAATTATTTGTTTATAGGATAAAACTAGTAAAAATTACTTCATTTTGTTCACACAAAATTTCTTGGATTCTTCCAAATACATCTTCAACATAAGGTTGTATTTGATTTCTATAGCAGAATTTAAACTTATATTTAGACATATATTAAAACAAATTTAAAAATGTATTTAAATATAATTAGTTCATACTGACACACCAATATATAATTACTTCTTACTTAAGTGATTTAATAAATCTCATTAATAGAAAGCTTGCTCGACTTGAAACAGAACAATCTGAATTCTTTAAGCCTCTTTTATCCAAAAATGAAATCTATAAGTAGAACAATTTAGAATAATTTAAAATAATTAAGTAATAAAATAGAATATTTTGATGGTGTTGTTAAAGTAAACACATAACAAAAAGAGTTTCTCTATTTGCGTTAAAAAAATTTGTTGTTTTGAATGAGCTATGATAATATTTTTAGATGATAATCATTAAAAGGTTTTGATTTGTTTTCTCTACTGATGAAGAAAATGAATTTAACATTTTAATCAAGAGTACAATATTCAAATTATTATATACATCATTTAAGCATGAAATAAATATTAATTAGTATTAATCAAATACTAATTAATATTTATTTCATGCTTAAATGATGTAATGTTGGTATTGGTTTTGATATGTGTTGTTTTCATTTTGTTTAAAATGTCAATAATTTTAATGAAAACTCTGTCTGAAGCTGAACATGCAGTAGAAAAAATATAACAGACAAAAAACGGAATACAGAGTCATTTTTAAGTTTATTTCTGACAAAATTTGTTTTTTAATGAGTAATATTTAAAAAAACTATAACAAGATATTTTTAAAAGTTAACAATTCCTCGTTTATAATTTTTTTACAAGAAAAACAAAAAAAGTTTGTTGTAAAATATTTGCTATTTTACTTGGACAGGTGTTAAATTGCTTAGCAAATATCAATTTTATTGTTTATGTTATAGCAACTAATCATGGTTTTAGGAAAAAAAAAACTCTGTGCATCAAAGAGAAACCTAAAGGAGAATATTTATGTGAAACTCAACAATAACTTGTGATAGACTTATAAACTTGTGATAGACTTATAAACTTGTGATAGACTTATAAACTTGTGATAGACTTATAAACTTGTGATAGACTTATAAACTTGTGATAGACTTATAAACTTGTGATAGACTTATAAACTTGTGATAGACTTATAAACTTGTGATAGACTTATAAACTTGTGATAGACTTATAAACTTGTGATAGACTTATAAACTTGTGATAGACTTATAAACTTGTGATAGACTTATAAACTTGTGATAGACTTATAAACTTGTGATAGACTTATAAACTTGTGATAGACTTATAAACTTGTGATAGACTTATAAACTTGTGATAGACTTATAAACTTGTGATAGACTTATAAACTTGTGATAGACTTATAAACTTGTGATAGACTTATAAACTTGTGATAGACTTATAAACTTGTGATAGACTTATAAACTTGTGATAGACTTATAAACTTGTGATAGACTTATAAACTTGTGATAGACTTATAAACTTGTGATAGACTTATAAACTTGTGATAGACTTATAAACTTGTGATAGACTTATAAACTTGTGATAGACTTATAAACTTGTGATAGACTTATAAACTTGTGATAGACTTATAAACTTGTGATAGACTTATAAACTTGTGATTTTGTTAAACAAAGAAATTTTTATAGAAAAGTGCTTGTAATAAATATCTTTTTCACAACAGCTGGAGCTATTGTCAACAAATAGGCTATATGGCAGATTTAAAAATTGTAATAGATAAGGAAAAAAGTTGAAGACTCTAAGAGATGATAGAGAAATATTAAGAGCAATAAAAAATTCATTAAAAAAAATATGAAAATATGATTACTGTGAGGTTTTTCATGTGCAAAAAATTATTGCAAATGATCTAAATAATCTCAAAGGAATCACAATTTCACCAACAATCAGAAATCATATTTTTAAAACAGGGTTTAGTAGATACATAGCAAGTAATAAACTATTTTTAACAATTCATATGAAGAAACAACAGAGTTTTTCAAAAAATTTTAATGCCACCATCTTTTTGAAAGAGAGTTCTTTGGGCTGATAAATCCAAGTTTAACTTCAAAAAATTGGACGGAGCTTAAAGAGAGTTCTTCCTTTGAATTGCATGAGAGAAATAGTTTAACATGGTGGTGGAAATGTAATGATTTGGGGTTGTACAAACTGCAATTAGGAAACAGTTTTGTGCTTCAACAGGAAAATGATCGAAAATGATGTGCTAAAAAACACAAGTCTTCCTTGTTGAAAATTAAATAAATGCAAAAGAAAGAGATATCTTATATACCTGATTTAAATTTATTAGGACTTTATCAGGTAAAAAGTAGGTGACAAATCATTTACAAAAAAAGAAGATTTAAAAAAACTGTTACTAAATCATGGTCTAATATTGATATAATCAAATCAAATGTCTATTGGAATCAAAACATCTGGGAAAAGTAATTAAAACAAAAGAAAAACCAACTAAATGTTGAAATATTGCAAAAATAGACAAAAAAATTGTTTGATTTTTAACAAAATAAGTATACATAACAATTATTTTCTGTGCTAGTGTTTTTTGATTTTGATTTTTTAAATTAAATTACAATATTTATTTTATAAAATAATTATACATAATTTTAATGTGTATAACATTTGAGCCATTTTTTTAAAACTAATTTACAATACTTGCATCTCAAGTACAAAGTTTACTCAAAAATGACATGATTAAATAATATCATGATTAAATTGTGCTCTGACTGTATGGAGATAATTTTTATCAAAAACTCAATCTGAAATAACACACTTGAGGTAAAAGCTTTAATATTATAAAATCATGTAATATAATAAGTTTTTCAAATGTTTAACTACTTACTAAAACTATTGGTATGTACTGTGTCTGAGCATAAAAGAATCGCTCATAGCGAGTTACTGTTTCGAAGAACTAAAAAAAAACAAAACTTCCAATAAAGTAAAATTTAGTTTTAAGAAAATTATTTGACTTACACCAAATTTGATTTAGACATGAAACTTGCTTTAGTCCTCAAACTTAAATAATCAGACAGTTTATTAGGAATTACACAGTTTTTATGTGCTTTAAAGAAATTTTCAAATAAAGAAACCTTCACCTGCAGCTTTATTGCGCTATGATCATGTTCATTAACGTTGCTGTCAATCAACTATAAAAATTGAGAATGAATAACAAGCTCAATAATTTTTTTTTTTTTTTTCTAAATACATTCATTTTTTAGCACATGATTGCTTGAAGCAAAATACTTTTAAAACTATGGGATTATAAGCAACAATTTGACAAAATTAACATTTTAGAAACACAAAAGTAAAAAGCATAATGAAAATTCATACCAAACACATCATGCTTTGAAACAATGAGCAGTTTAAGGAATTACTAAAGAGCTCTTGTGCCTGAATAAAATGAATATAAAAAAATAAAAAAAACAAAGTGTTAACAAGCTAATGTGCTAAAATCAGAAGATCCAAAAATGTGTGCAATATTTAACAAAAATCCACCTTCCTATAACATTGAAAATAGATCAATGCAGGCATAATCCCTTTACATAATAAAAAGATTAGTGATAGTGGTATATATAAATGAAAATCTCAATAGTTTTTTCTCCAAATTGCTTCTTGCAGTTGTAAAACTTACAGGAAATGCTTCCCCGAGGCAATAAAGTATGTAAATTGCCACTTCTACATCATTAAATGGGAGCTGTTGCCAATTTCTAAAACCATGTGAAATCTTTTATTTTTTAAAATTAGGAGTTCAATAAAGTAAGCTTATTTACTTGTTTTTGTTCATTTTGAATAAAAAAATTTTAAAATTGTATTATGTAGTATTAAACCATGTTACTTAAATAAAAGTCATAACAAAAACACAAATATATACAACAACTTACTTGAGAGTGCAGTCAATGACTTCATATATGGAAGAAATAAACAATTTGCTATCCTGATATTACAAATTTGCATATTTTTACTATTTATTGCATTACAACGTTTGGCAAATAAAACTAATAAAAACATAAAAAATGCAATACTAACCAGCTTGGCTAGATAATTAAAAAGTACTTTCATTTGTTTACGATATTCTATAAAATCTACTTCATCATCTCCCTGAGGAAAGAAAAAAAAAACACAGTTTAAGAGCACAGTACTGAGTTTTTTTCCAAAGTTTTAGAACTGTAAGACTAATTAACTCAAAGTTTTAAAACTGTAAGACTAATTAACTCAAAGGATTTTCAAGAGTAAATGCTATAGGCAGTGGCAGTGGCATTTCTTCTTTTTAAAACCTTTTTTTAAAAAAAATAAAGCAGAAATTTTGCAAAACTAACTAATTATGAAAGCTTAATTATGAAAGGAGCGAGTTGTTAATGTGCTTTTTGTTAAATTTTTTGTTAAAATTTTCAAAGGTAAATTCTTGGCTCTAGAATCTGCTTCTTCAATCTGGGTTAAATTATTTGACTGGAAATAATAAAAGTAATGGTGTTTAAAAATAAATAACAAAATACAGGTAAGTTTTTATAAAATTTCTTCAAATTTAAAAATACTAATGTCAGGCGCAAAAGTCATCAAAACATTTCTTTAGAAAAACATACTCCTAGTTTTAATTTCATTTTTTAAATTTTAATAATAAACTATTTACTTCATTCTTGAAGTCGAATTCCTCATCATACTTAAGTTTCCTTATCACCACCAAGATTATATCTTTGATATGCTTATTTGTGACTAATACACTGCTACCATTAAGTTGTTTCAGAAGATTTAGGTAACCATGACAAAACTCAAAAACTGATTCTGAAACATCATCATCTTCGTCACCAAGAAACCTATTTTAAATTTTTTAGGTTTTGTAAAATTTTACAAAAAGTACAAAAGAGTCTTCACAATAAAACAATAAATGAACTTAGACACAAAATATTATTTGTAAAAAGTTTTTGAAAAAAAAGAACAACCTTAACATTGGAATAACATTTTTGTCTATTGCATCAAGGATTTCTAATTTTAATCCACTCTCTGCTTCAACTTTCGATAATCTAGTAGAGAGAAAATAGATAAAAAAACAAAAAAAAAAACAAAACATGCTTTTTTTAAGCAACATACTTCTCAGAAATTTATTTTATATATATATACAGTAGCATGCAAAAGTAACTGGACAAACGCATAACTTTAGATAACTTTTGAATGAAAAGTCCAATTTCTTTCAAATTTTTACTGGAATGAATTTCTTTCAAATTTTTTACTGAATTGATTACAATTCTAAAAACAAATGAATTTTTACTAAATCTAAGCAACATAATCTTAAAAGTTCATTTTAATAAAATATGCGCGTGCAAAAGTCTCCGGGCAGAAAAAATTACTTAAAGTAGATTTTTTCTTTTAAACATTTTTTAAATTAAAAATGTTGCAATTTAAAGTAAATTTCTTTAATACTTCGTTGGGAAACCCTTGGCATTGACTACTGCTTGACAGCGACAGGGCATTGAGTCCACCAGCTTCATAATCACATTATTGTCAATTTTTTCCCATTCTTGTTTCAGAATTTAAAATAAATCATTTTACTTGTTAGCTTTTGACCTGAAATTTGTTGATCAAGATGTTCCCATAGATGTTCAATAGGATTAAGGTCGGGACTTTGCGAAGGCCATTCCATTAATCAAATTTTTTTGATCTTGAAAAAGTCTTTCACAAGGGTTGAAGTGTGCTTTGGGTCATTGCCCTGCTGAAATTTCTATCCTCGAGGCATTTTGTCTTTAGCATGTGGTAGCATAACATCCTTAATGATATCTTTGTACATATTTTTGTCCATTATACCATTAATCAAATGGATAGGACTGACACAATCTCTATTGAAGCAACCCCAAACCATAATGTTTTCACCTCCGTGCTTTACTGTTGGTAGCTGGTATGTAGGATTGTTTCTATGGCCGTTTAGTCAACGAACATATCTAATATCATCAGATCCAAACATAAACTTAGATTCATCACTAAAAAGTACCTTCAACCATTGTTCTCTTGACCAATTCAAATGTTCATTTGCAAATCTCAAGCATGCTTTTCGATTCTTCATAGAAATAAAAGGTTTCCTTGCAGGACATCTTCCAAATAAATTTGCTGACCTCAAATGACACTTGGTTTGGTGTCAATGCTATGTAAGTAATGTATTACTTTATTTTGTCAACATTTTACATAAAATTCTTTTGTTTCAGCATTTAACAACACAGCATTTTTGTGTGGATCAATTTTTATGGCACGAATTAAAATTTTATCTTATTATTCAGATGTAATTCGAGGTCTTCCTGACTTTAGAGAAATTCTATTGTTATTTCTTTCTTTATATCTTTTATATATATCCAGTACTATTGATTTTCCTATATCAAACAGATCCGCTATGTCTCTCGTAGTTCTGCCTTGTTCAATTGCACGCAATACTGATTCTTTGACAACTAAACTTGTATATTTTCACTTTGTCATTTTTAAAATTTATTCAAAACAATATCCTTTTTAACTAAAAATAATTTATGGTTTATTTACTGTTTTTAAACATTAAATAAAAGCCAACAAAAGAATTTGAACTTTATCATTTTAGTTCTGTCCAGATACTTTTGCATGGGCATATTTCAATAAAAGGAATTTTAAAATTAGATTGCTTAGATTTAGTAAAAATTCATTGTGTGTGTGTGTGTGTGTGTGTGTGTGTAAATTTTATAAGTAAATATATATCAAGTTATATAAAAAATTTACTTATAAAATTCATATATAAAATTATATAAACATATAAATTTGTAAGCAACATACTTCTCATAAATTAATTGTTTGTTTTGATACAAAAATGAATTTAACTAATTCACTCAAATAACTCTAAATAATATTTATTCAGATTTTTCTTACTTTTTGCCTTTTTTTAAAAAAATTCTAATAACAAAGAGAAAACAGAGTCTGAACAAAATTTTGCTTCAAATACCAAAGGAATCATTCAATTAGCTTTCTATTTTTATAACTTCTTAAACTTTAGGTTTTTTCAAAAACTTTGAAAAAACAATAATTCTAATACCAATAATTCTAAAGTTTAGGAAAAAAAAAAGAAACTTAAAATGGAAAAAACAGTGAACACATTTTCCTGCAAGAAACTTTTTTTATTTATGTTTGTGATACCTACTTTGACTAAAACATGTATGCTGGCTGGTTATATAAATTACTTTTTTTATTTTATCTTAAAGCAAGAATATCATCTTTAATTCTTGCTTTAAATTTGTAAAAAAATAGCAATTTACACAAATGATAACATTCACAGCTTCTTGGACACTCTGGACACTCATTCTAGTTTAAGTAAAAAAAAGTTAGGAGATAAGACTTTGAAAAAAGGTTGAAAAATGGAAATCCACCTTAATATATACAAATACAATTTGAATTAAATTTTACTTATTAAAGCTAGATATGAGTTGAACCCCCATTCCATTGATTAATGATGATAACTTCACTGCAAATTCAGATTCATCTCTCTAAAATAAAAATGTTTACTTAACAGATAATAAGTAGCAACTTAAAAATAGATAAGACTCTTGTGAACAAGGGAGTGTATATGTAATGCATGTTAAAAATAGATAATGTCTAAAACTTCCTTTACCATATCGTTGGTAAGAACTCCAGTCTTTTCTAAAACCCCAGCTAATGATTTGACTAATTGAGTTTTGGGACCAGACTCCATTCCTTCCAAAATGTAGATATTTAAGAAAATAGAAATTTCTCAAACAAATCTTTCAAAAAAAAATTTTTCAAAAAGAATTAAAAAGTATATGAAGAATATTTTTAAAATAATCAACAAACATTTAAAATTAAATACCTTTATTTATTATCTCAAGTAAGCAATCACATGTTGCTTCACGAAGTTTTTCATTGCTCAAGTATGCAAGTAAGCGACTAAATATACACACATACAATATATATATATATATATATATATATTTATATATATATTTATATAAATATTTATATATTGTAATTTATTAGCAAAATAAGGTTCTTATTTAGTAAAAGCAGTGGAGGCAGTGTTTTTAATTTCTGTATTATCTAGTATTTTCTAAATACCTGATAAACCTATCATTTGCAATAAGATTGATATTTATCCAAGAAACAAATGCACCCACAACTTTTAAACATAAACACACAATGCCAGGGTTATCTTGTTCATAAAGTTGAATAATTTGATACCATGAATCAACAAGGTCATTAATGCAGTGATCTCGCATATAATCTTTTATTGCTGTGTTACGCTCAAGCTCCTTTGAAATTAAATTATAATAAAATATCTAACAATAAAATAAATATCTAATAATAAAATAAATATCATTATAAGAAAAGAACAAGAAAACTAAAATGATCTCTTAAGAGTCATGAGTTATAAAATAGTGCAGAGTACAATTATGGGTGTAAATTTTCCTTAGAAAGTGTTCATATATTTTCAAAACATTAAATATAATACCTCTTAACACTGTTTTCATTCCCATTAAGAGTGATTTTTAACTTAATTCATAATATTACCAAATATCTTAAAGGTACAAGTAAAAACAACACAAGTTCACAAGTTTTTCAAGAGCCCCTTGTAAAACTAGGTTAATTTCTTTATTCACTTTACTCGCCCCTTTATGTTATGTTAACTTCAGGTAGCTTTAGTAGATCCACATATGAGGATAATGTAAATGACTTTGTCACAATCAACTGAACAAATATAAAACTGTAGCAGAGCTTTTAAAAAAATAATTTTTTGGTTCAAATGTGTAAGACACTCAGTTTAATCTGCATTAAAAACTCTTATTGTAACCTTACCATCTTTAAATAAATGGTTCTTTTTAAGATTACACATATTAAAGGATGCAGAAAGAGTTTCCTAATATAAATTTTTGATCACTGTTAAGACTACTACTAATACACCTATGAATGAAATTATTTTGAACAAATGCTTTAAGGCGTATGAAGACTACAGTGGAAGACCCACAGTTGTCTACTTTTTCTACTTTTGAGAAAAATGAAATTTTGTAATGTTAAATAATGTCAAATATTTTTAAACAGCTCAAAAAAACTTGATAAAGGTGGTTTTTTGGCTTGTATATTGTCAGAAGTAATAAGCACCATAATATGATGAAAAGGATGGAAGTGCAAAAATTTACGCATTATGCAACATAGGACATTGTATGTTAATCATAGTTTGAAAAACATAGGGTTCAGAAATAAACTGTGTGTTTAAATGAGAAATATATAAGAGGTAACAAAAGCACAATAAAGTTTTTAGTAAATAAATGCTGCACTGATTTAGTTCTCAAACCTGCTTTCAACTGAAAAAAAGTTTTAACTTTTTATAAGATGATCAATAACCAGGTAAAAAAATTATTTTGGTCTGAAAATTAATTCCAGCAATATCTAAACTGAAAGTCTCTTAAAATTTTTTCAGTACAACTGTCATTTATGACAACTTACCTGACATTCTTGTTCACAAATGGTAACAGTCTGAAGCTTACCAGAGCTGCAACTATGACTATCTTTAATCGATAGAAATGCAAATATTTAGTTAAAAACAACCTGAACAATTTTTCTAGACTGCTTTAATTTATGGGTATGATTTGCATGAGATAATTGGAAGTAAAATCTCTCTTTGTCATTAACAAACTTAGTACTGCAATTATATATCATTGTCAATAACAATAGCAAACTTAGTACTAATAAAATTTCTACCTGTGAAGTATGTGGTATATGACGGGCAACAACTTCTTCATCAACAGCAAGAAGAACACGCAAGTATAAATCCACAGCCAAAGCTCCCTTCTCAAGAAGTTTGAGCATTTCAGAGAAGAATGAAAACCACTGTATTAAAAGAAAACTTTATCTTTTAATTAGAATTTAGCAGATTGATACAAACATAATTTACTTACAATCAACTTGCTTCACAAAATACAAATAAAAATAACTGACTCCTAATAACTAAACATAAAATAATGAGTAAACATCTAAACTTTTATATATTTTAGGCATCCTAGAATATATATATATATATATACATACATTTTTTCATTTTCACAATTTTATATTTTTTGGGTAAACAGAATTGAGAAACCCAAGACTTGCAACTAGAAGCTTTAGATTGGTACCATATATTGTTTGCCAATGCCTCTTCCCAAATTCTGAAACATTTTGCACTTCTAGTTGTCTCTGTTTTTTTTAATATTGCACTTGCTGAGTTTCATCTAAAGCTTAACTGAAGTCAATCTCATGTTTCTTTAAATGCTATGACTTTTTGGCCTCAGTGTCTTGCTTTACTTTCTCCAGAACCTTAGGTACACTTAGACACTGGCCTTCAACTCTTGGAATATTGATTCTCTTGGGTTTTTATTGTATGTCAACACACAAAAAAACTCAAGATTGTTGCATTATAAAACATTTTTAAAATTGCTTTTGAGTCTTTCTGTGAACTTCTTTTTGTTACAATTGCTCTTCAGTGTAAGTTATTTGCATTTACAAATGTAAATGTGATTTTTTTCAAAGGCAATCATATTTACTTACATTTTAACTCTTTATTAAATAATCTAGCCATACTCATTTTAATTCATAAGTGTAAGCAATTTGCATATTTACTCTTCAATAAAAATTCTTTTTTACTAGGGTTAGAACTTTTAAATTTGCTAAGGCATAAATAATATTTTAAATAGTTTTTACACCTTTAAATAGAGCAGAAAATTTTCTACAAAATGGTGCCATACTTTTTTTAAAATGTTTTGTTTAGCATTTTAATTAAATGAAAAAGAAACAAAATTGCTAAACTATTAACTTTTTTTTGTTTATTCTTACCCTAAGTTTACTATAAACCTAAAATTACAAGTCCAACATCAAAATACCCATGCCAATATAATTATAAAAATATACTGAAAATAATACAAAAAAAAAAAAAAAAAAAACTTTAACTAGAATTAGTTTTGTTTTTAGAAAAAAGTAAAATAATATTAAGCACACAATATCTATGAAATATCTATGAAATATCTTTATAAACTGCACTATCATCTAATATGAAGCAAACATTTAAAAAACAAAAATTAGCAAACTAATAACAAACGAGCTGATACAAATTGGTACATATCAATATATAAAGAAAATAACCACATTAGGTATCTAAATACAACAACCTATCTAAAATTTTGATATTGCTTTTTTTTTGTTTTGTTAAAATAGTGTTTAGTATTGTTTGAAATAAGATATTGTTTTATATAAAATATATTAGGAAGTTATTATTCAATATATGTTAAAAAAAGATGAGTTTTAATAAGTGGGCTAAAACTAATACACAGTACTGTATGTTTACTTTACATTAGACTTTAAAATTAAGTAAATGTCTACAATACACATGCTTTTGTATTAATAAAATATTTTTGCAACATGTTTTTTTACAATAAAACTTTTGTAAAATTCAGCTTTTAAACAAATATATAGACTGCCATTTTTTTTTACATCAAAATATAACTATTTAAATGTTAAAAAATAAGATTTAAAAAAAAAAAAAAAAAAAAAAAAATAATAAAGAGAAAAAAATAACGATAAAAGAAGAAGTACATGATTTGGATATTCTTGCACAAATAGCAAACAAAATAAATGAGAAGTCTTGTTGAGGATGAAGTTCTTCTGCTGAGAGATACAACACTAAAAGTTAAAATCAATATAAGCAGAATATATTAACCATTTTTAATTTGTGTTAAAAAAAAAAAAAAAAAAAAAGAATTAGTTTAACTCCATTAGCGTAAAGTAAAA
This sequence comes from Hydra viridissima, assembly GCF_058129835.1. Classification (NCBI taxonomy): domain Eukaryota; kingdom Metazoa; phylum Cnidaria; class Hydrozoa; order Anthoathecata; family Hydridae; genus Hydra; species Hydra viridissima. The sequence goes on from NW_028324312.1 coordinate 6,039,687, forward strand.
GCCCTATACAACTATCATACGTATCATTTTATATTTTTAATAGAACTTTACAAATAATTTAAATTTTAAAAAAACATTTATAGTATAAAAAGTTATCAATTCAATAACTTAACAAACTGATTAAAAAAAAAATGTTTAAAGGATAAGAACATACCTGAAGGTACCATTTTTGTAAGTAGTTTTTTAAATTTTCTTTTAAAGAAACTTCAATTTGTCCATATCTATTAAAAAGAGTTATATATAAGAAATATATACTTTTTCATAAAGATAAAATATAGTGTATATAAAACTACACAATAAACATTTTATAGAAATAAATTACAAAAGAGCAAAATCAAAATATAGGATCATGAAATAAATGAAGAAAAAACAGCTTAATTTTATAGAAACCTTAAAAATGGAATAAACTTAAAGTTAGTTTACAACACTGTTTTTGATTTCAATAGGAGAACCTACCTTGTCTTGATATGTGCTTCAAGTACTTGTAAACAAAAGAATTGCACTCTTTCATCCCTGGAAAAAACTATTTCTTATAAATCAAAATGTACAAGTTTTAAAAAAAAACAAATCAGTTGTTCAAATTCAAATAATTTTTTTAAAGTCTTATCTTTTTTGAAAATGATTTGCTAAAAACAACTAGTTTAGCAAATCTCAAATTACAATATGTAACTAAATTGTTATTTAAAAATTGTGACTGTTCTTTAAAAGTTGTATATTTAAAAACCTTTTGTGCAAATTTGTTGATATCATTAAAACTGGTTGAAAAAACTCATAAAGTAACCAATTTTTTAGATTCACCTATAAATGTTGCTTACAAGAACATTTCCACACATTTGCCAACCTTGATCTTGTTTTTTGAACTCTTCAAAGTACTTGAGTATCTATAAAAACCAATAATAACATTTACTATCAGTAAAACTTAGAATAATAACATTTGTTATTAGTTAAACAAAAGTTATGCAACTTTATTTTAACATTATTATGAACTGAACTTGATATATATATATATATATATATATATATATATATATATATATATATATATATATATATATATATATATATATATATATCAAGTTCAGTTCATAATAATGTTAAAACAAATCAACTTTAAAATTATTACGTGCTGTTGTGCTTCTGGATAATCACTAGATGTTAGTAGGTGCAGAAGTTGGTTATCCATATTTCCTAATTTCACAATCAATTGTTGTATTGTATCTATAAAAAATATTGATGCAATTTTATTTAATTTTAGATGCCAATTACATTTATAGTAAACAATTATTGCTACTATTTGCAATATTATCTCTTTTTTATTAGTTATTACTTTAATTATTATCATTATTGTTAACTGTTATTAAAACGATTGTTACATAATGATAACGTTAATAGTAATAATAATATATCATTATTATTATTATTATTACTATTTCTATTATTATTATTATTTCTATTATTATTACTATTATTATTTCTATTATTATTATTATTATTATTATTATTATTATTATTATTATTATTATTATTATTATTATTATTATTATTATCATTATTATTATTATTATTATTATTATTATTATTATTATTATTATTATTATTATTATTATTATTATTATTACTATTATCATTATTATTATTATTATTATTATTATTATTATTATTATTATTATTATTATTATTATTATTATTATTATTATTATTATTATTATTACTATTATTATTATTACTATTATTATTATTATTGTTACTTTTGTTACTACTATTATTATCCTTATTTGTATTCTTGTTATTTTTATTAGTAGTAATACTAGTAGTACAAGTAGTACATGTGTATTAGAAGAGTATTAAAGAAGTATGAACTAATTTGTACTAAGTAACTCACCTTATATGGAACTACAGTTCAACCCCAAATGGGTTCCAGCTAATATTTTAGTATGGAAACATTTTGAAACTTGTTAATTTATGTTTTAAAAAAAGTCGTTTAAATTAGAAACTGAAATAGCTTAATAAAACTTAAGAGTATTTTTTTTTTACGATTTAACTACTTCAGTTATTTCCACGTGGAAAATACGGATGTTATAAAACTGTCACAGTGAACAAGAGCCCCAGTATCTAAAATCAAAGATTTAACGTCCTCTTTTCTCCCAATAGACAACGATAACAAGTTTGTTGTCGGCAAAATAAATGCCGTAAAATGTTAAAAAAAAAAAAGTTGCTGAATAGATCACCAACAATTCATCAAAAGAAAGGGTTCTAGCATTCCCTTTTGCTTAAATCTGAAATCGAAAACGAAAAGAATTTAAATGTTTCTAATATTGAAAACAACAATTTAGGAGGTAACTTTATTGATGTACCAAGGTATGTAATGTTTGAAATAAAAATTTATAATGTTCGCTAACTAATCCAAATATGGGTATTTTATTGTAGGACATTAAAAAGAGTAGAAAGAGATCCGTCCTAAGGTGATCAACGGTAATAGCACGGAAGCAAGAATGAAAGCTGAATCTTACGTAAACCACAGAAATACCCTTAAACCTGATAAACATGCTAAACCTACTAAAACCTCAAAACTCGAAGCAAATATTTGTGTCACCAACTGCATATTGAATTTTAGTTGATTATTGAATGCCAAAATTGGACCATAAAAAAGCATCCTTGAGGAAAGAATTATCAAAAATTTTTACATTTTTCATCATTCAAACATTTTCTTTTTTAAAAACGTCTTTAGCTGAGCCAACTTCACGATTTTTTTTAATGTTTTACACTTCTTCAAAATTCCCACCTTGACCTCCAACCTTTGACCCCAGCCCCCTTAACCACGCCTCCTGGCGTACGCAAACTTTAACCGCCAAATTTGAAGCATAAAAATTTTTTGTGCAAAAGTTTTTGATAACACTTTTCTCTAGGATGTTCATTTACGGTCTGGTTCTTACTTTTAAACAACTGAAATTGGATTATACTATGACATTTTCTTAAAATTAGGTTGGACACAGCTGGATATTATTAGTTAAATTGATAAAAACGGCCTATTTTCATAATAAAAATGTGCCTATTTGAAGTAACTTTTTTGTCAGTTACATAAATTTAGTTACCAAAAACTCAAAAACTGTTTTTTTTACTGCAATCATTTTCTAACTATACTGAGCAAATTTTTTTTTAATACATCATGCATATAGAAAATAGACGAAAATTTAGTGAAAATTTGAGTTTTTACAACTTCATAAATAATCTTGATATCAAAAATATTTGGGTCTTGGAAATGTTTATGTATTCTTAAAAATTTAATCATAATAAGGTCAATTTACAAAGATTAAGCATAATCGAGTAAGATATTTAAAAAAATTCATTTTTTTATCAGATTGGCAGTATTTTTGTAAAAATTCGTTTTTTTTTGCTATTCTGACGTGCATGCGTTGACTCTGGAACAATTATTCAAATATTTGTCAATGACCTAATATATATTTTTAACGAACAAAAGAAGGGCGATCCTTACTTTTAAATTTATAAACTACATTTATTAACAGACAGGTTTTAAAAATCTCAATAGAGCCAAATATCTACGACACATCAAGAACAGTAAGCTGTTTTTAAAATATATGAAATAAAAAAAAAAGTTACATCATTTTTGTCAATAACACTGAGACTGAAGAGAGCTTTGACTGCGCTATGCTTGCTTGGATACACTCAAGACGGATCATACGCTCCTCCAACCTCGCTTTTATGGCTTGATAATTCGCTGTTATTTTATCCAGGGATACCATTTTTTGCTCAACAGAGGTTATGAGTCTCGTTTACTCTCGTTTCCTTGTTTATAAGAGAATCATACGTATAAAGGAGCTGATCTTTTCGTTCATTATCACTTTCCAAAAGAGCCAACCGTTCTATTAAGTCTTTTTCAGTTGTAAAAGTACACTGATTGACTCCTAACTCATTTATAATAGCCCTTTCTTGATTAATCATTTGTCTTGTTCTTAATTTAAACTCGTTTTCCATAGCATTTATACTGTTTCGGTGCTCGTGAGAACTTTTGTCTTCAACGGCTTGTGTTTCGACAATTGCTCATCTTTTTCGTTCAACTTCTAACTGTACTTTTAAAGGGAAAATTTCTTTTTGCTTTTCCTTGACAAGCTTTCTAGTTTCAACTTTGAATGTTACACTTTTTTTATTGATGCGCAATTTTTGCGTGTCAAGCTTTTTCTCCATGGCAAGTCCAGCTGATCCAACTGCGGATGTGAAAATCTAACTGTCAATTATTTTCCTTTTTTCATTTGTGAATTTGATGAACACTCTATGATATTCATTCGGTAGTCAACGTTTATGGAAAACGCTTTGTTACATTCTGGCAAACACCTCAGAGCGACTCAAATGCGCGCATCTTTAAAGGTCTCGGAGAGTGTTTGGGGCAGAGAATTTTTTCTGAAAATATCTGGCAAGAGCCGCAGTTTGCGGATTCGTCAGCGAGATGATTGTTTGAACGCTGAGCATTAGTCCACAACCGCTCGATTTCAGTGCTAAGCGGCTTGGTTTGGATGTTCAACCATTTGATTTTAAACCTTGTTTTCACTTTTTGAAACGCGTTCCCCTTGTTGTGATGGAATTTTTACGAAAGTTGAGAACTGAACTTTAAGAACTGAAGCTGTTCTTTTTTTTTTTTTTTACTTCTTTCTCAACTTTACTTTCAGCTCCTCAACGTTCTAACTTTTTTGATTTTTTAAATTTGTTTCAGTGAAAAAGTTCTTCCTTATTTCAGTGCTCGTTCTTTAAAGTTTCAATCTTCGATGATTCTAAATAAGATTGATTTCAATCTTCGATGATTCTAAATAAGATTGATTTCAATCTTCGATATTCTAAATAAGATTGTTCGCGCTGAAGCTGCCAATCTGTGACATTGTCTATAAGTTTAATTTGCCTAATTTTTCTCTTTAGTTCAGTTTTCAAAATCACCTTTGTTATCTTGTACTTTTTTTTTCAACTGCTTGAGTTCCTTTTTGAAAAAAAAAGGAACTCAAGCAGTTCCAAAACGAGTTTAGGTAGTTGTTGAACAGCATTTTTATTTTCAGCCGCGAGCATTTTTTCTTTTTCATTCTTTAGTATTCTCTAGTGCTCTTTACTTATCTTCAGCCTTTCAACTTTTTTTTCATTTTTTTCAGCAACTTTTAGTTTCAACTTTCGTTTTATCGCATCTTTTATTTTTTCACATTTTCATAATTTTTTTTCAAATTATCCAACTCTTCAATTCTGGGTTTTAGTTTTAGGATTTCAGTGTCAATGCTTGTGTTTACGAGAGGAAGAGTGTCAGTGTCACTGTAACGCTAAAAACAAGATTAAGAAGAAAAATTGCACACTTATGAAAATTTTTTGCACATTTATGACAACTTCAGCTTCAACTTTCAAATTGTTCTCATTTTGCATTAATATTTATTGATTGAAATACATTTTCAAATCTTCGAAGAAGCAAAATAACTTTTCACGCAAATAGTATTTTTCGTTTTTTCTTTAGGTATCTGCAAACTTATTCCGTTGAAATCTTTCCGTTGAAACTTTAAAGCGTTTCTTATTAAATCAAATCTCATTTATTTATTTTTTTTTATGAATGTACATTAATCAAACAAAAAATGTTTAAACCGTTCGAGAAAGAGAGATTCTTACTTCTTGATTAACATCTATTGGCGCAACCACTCTTTCATCTTTTGCTACACTTGCAGAACTACACAGAAGATCAGAGGCTGTCTGATTATCGGACGATAAGCTCTCCATTTTAAAAAAACAAATGGAGTCTTGGTATGAAATACAATTTAAGTGAAGAAAAATCTATTACTAATAATTCGCATACAGTAGCGATAACTATTATGTTTATCGCTACTGTATGCGAATTTTCAACTTTTAAAATTAAACATCAGACTTCACATTTGTGTTAATACGAATTACAAATTAATTTGACGTCAGTAAAACTTACTCGATGTGGAATATAAAGTCTACTGTGGTTGTGATTTTTTTTTTTTTTACACGGGAAAATTTTCTTAAAAACTTATATCGGAAAACCTGCTTTCTAAGCTATATGAGCGTGGCTATTAACATTTAGAAAAGTGGCTTGAACACTTTTTGAGTTATCTAAAAAATGGTCTCTAAAGAAATCGATAACCTCCTCGAAAATAAAATTTCATTTCAAGATATCAAGCAAAAACTAACGGCTCAGAGAATCTGCTAAGATTACGAACAAAAAAATGGTCACTATGGAAAAAGCTTGACACGGAGAAAACAAAAGCAATCAAACAAAATCGAGTTCAGAGAATTGAAAATTTAAATTAACTTTAGTTAAGTTTAAGTAATAAAGATAAAAACAATTTCTGTTTATCATTTGGTTATTGTAGATAACTTTCTAATTGTTTCAGTTGGTTTTAAAAGAAATAAAGCGCAATTACAACTAAAAGAATCCTATTTAAAAAGTCAGTTTTTCACCAAACAATATAGTGATACAAAAGTATGAAAGTGCTGTTTGTTTTGCTTGATGTTTAGTGGCAAATATGCTTTGAGGTTGCTGACAAAAAACTCGTTAAAAAAATTAAGAGAAACGAAATGGCGGGTTCAATACGGAGGACATAAATGTTATTTAAATGTTTAATTTGTACTTAAATTGGTATTTAGGGTTCTTTAAGGACACATATTAAGAATTTGTTGAAAGTTTAAAAAAACAAAAAACGAAATGGCGGATCCAATATGGTAGACAATCACGCAAAAATACGGATCAAATGGTAGAAGTTGAAGTGATACATTTCAAATAAACATTTTATTTCAGTTGCAATTACTCTTCTTCTTTTTCATCTTGATCGTCCTCTTCACTTTTTTCTGCCTCTTCAATCAAATCTTCATTATCTTAGAAGCCTGTTTCCTCGTCATCTGTATAGGAGTCATCATAATCTTCCGCCTTCGGAACCAAGAGGAAAACTGCTTTTGGCAACAATCTCTTAAACTTTTTTGGTTTTGATTTTCGTAGAGATGAAATGTAGGGGTCTGTGATTGCCAACAATATCCTGAACTTGTTAATCTGAAATAAATATGAAAATTTACTGCATTTAACAAGCTTTTGTTCATCTTGAAAAAAATAATTTTGTCGTTGAGTTGCTTTCTTCTTTTTTTTACTTCTAAACTTTGTTAATAAAATAGAAATGTTAGATCTTACGTCATCGGGAATTGTAACTCCATGAAAGTCCGAAAAAGGCAACCGATGGATCTGATGAACTTGAAATAAAATATATCAATGTTATACTTATCTGACATTTATTCACTCAATGTTTAGTTAAGTTACGAAAGTTATTTATCAGTGAAATTTACATTTTAGTAAAAATGGATTAAATAGGCCGGGTGAATAAAAATGAGCAATTGCTTTTACTCGGTAATTGGTCAGCTTTACGTGAATAAAAAACTTCAGCAGTTTTCCTCATATTTTTATTCATGTAAAGGTTAGCTATTTACTCAGGAATTGCTCAATTTTACGCGAATAAAAACTAAAGAAAAGTTGTTGAAGTTTTTATTCACGTAAAGCTGACCAATTACTGAGTAAAAGCAATTGCTCATTTTTATTCACACCGCCTAATGTGTTTATACAGTAATCCAAATGGATTCTATCCATACTTCATCGTTTAACAAGAATATGACATTTTAAATGCTGTGTAAATACTTTTAACACAATGTAAATACATTTTTTATATTAATTTATGCATTATATGTTTATATATGCATTTGTTTATTCATTCATTCATTTAATACTTAAAAGCATCTGCACAAGGTATATACAATATTTGTGTTTTAATAAACCTGTACATTTTTCGTAATTAAATTATGAAGTTGATAACTTTTTTTGATGAAAAAAAGATTCTTAACATTAACAATTTTATTTAACAAAAAAAAAAAAACTCATGCTCATATTAAAATGTGAAAGCAGAATGCAATCATTCCTTGAAGAATAGATAATAATGTCTCTGGCCAAAAAAAGAGTGCGAACGGTACATTTGTTTAAATCTTGTGAACGCAACGATCCAAAACATTCTAATGAGTTAGTATGCACGACAAACTCGACTTTAAATCGCCCAGAGGTTTAGTAAGCTGTGATTATGGTGCTTTATATGCTATCGATTTTACTCCTTTTACTATTTAAAATCAAATTACTGCTGTTGCTGCCGTTTTCATAATTATTTTAATAGCTCGCTAAGCGTACATTTTTAAACATCAAAATGCTGTTTTCAAATCCTCATTTTAATCAAGAATCCCTCTCATCAAAACTATTTTCTCCTCCTCCTTTTTAAAGCTCACACGTATGTTGATCTCTAGTATACTAATTTTATCATGTTTTGAATTATGTTCTTTGTAGTCAAAATTCACGTTGTGGTGCAATTGAATTATTATTATCATGGGAATAATGTAAAAAGTCAATCTTTGGATCAATACTACAAAGCTTACGGCTTTTTATCGTCTGAAATGGCTGCTCCTCCAATCCTATTATTTATGTTAAAGACTACCTTCTAATTTGAAGTGTTCCACCGAATGTTGATAAGCTTGAAAAATCTAGTACCTACAGTATTGTTCGGGAAATCGCTGATGATTCCAACAGATATGGTTTTATGAAAATTATTTAAAGGAATACTTTGTTGTTTCCTGGTTTTAATTTGGAAACTTTTTAAAAGCTTTTAAGTTTTTTAAGTTGGCAGGTAACAATTCACCTTTCTCATATACATCATGCATTAAGCTCCAAGAAATTTCACCTGTTTTAACATTAACAGTCTTTAAACTCGAGAAAATCGAAAGTCGTAAAAAGAAACTAAGAACGTAGAACCTTAAATGCTGATACATTTTTTAATGATTTTTCTGTTATAAAAACTCACAAATTAAAAAATGCTTTATAGAAAACTTCTAACGTTTCTTCTACATTTGTCTACATTTTGATATTTTGATATCTATGAATCAGAGAAAACTTAATCATTTCATTTGAGTAGATTAGACGTCCTTGAGGTTTAGAAAATTTACATAATTATGATAGTATACTTTTTAAAACTTTCTCTGCAACTTCACTCATATAAGGAGCAAAATTAACAAGAATAGGTTAGCACTAGCTAAATTGCAAGTGCTACCCTTATTAAAACCATGTATGTATGTATGTATGTATGTATGTATGTATGTATGTATGTATGTATGTATGTATGTATGTATGTATGTATGTATGTATGTATGTATGTATGTATGTATGTATGTATGTATGTATGTATGTATGTATGTATGTATGTATGTATGTATGTATGTATGTATGTATGTATGTATGTATGTATGTATGTATGTATGTATGTATGTATGTATGTATGTATGTATGTATGTATGTATGTATGTATGTATGTATGTATGTATGTATGTATGTATGTATGTATGTATGTATGTATGTATGTATGTATGTATGTATGTATGTATGTATGTATGTATGTATGTATGTATGTATGTATGTATGTATGTATGTATGTATGTATGTATGTATGTATGTATGTATGTATGTATGTATGTATGTATGTATGTATGTATGTATGTATGTATGTATGTATGTATGTATGATTGTATATATGTATGTATTTATGTATGTATGTAGGTGTGTTCTTTATACAAATCCACAATTTTGATCCTCACTTGACTGAATTTTTGCGCACTGGTCTAATTTTTTCCAGGGAAGGTTTAAGGCCAGGTGTGGACCACCCCGGACTCAAAAAATTGTAAATATGTTTTAGTGGTTTTTTATGAGGATTTTTGAAGGATGTTTTTGGAAAAGCATACGGTATGAATGAACGAAAAAATTTGTCAAGACAGGTTTTGTTGGAGAGATTATTGTAATTTATCGATGTGTTTGTTGCGAAAAAGCTACATTACCACAGTGTGGTTTAGTTCCCAAAAACATGACAATAAAGATGCAAATGCATTTCTGATAAATACAATAAAGTTCTATATTTAACAGCTGGAAAACATGGCGCATTGCACCGGATATTCCAGCTTGTATATTTATAAAGTTCATATATAAAACGAAGGTCAATGTGAACTAAATTTTTCCAAAAAACCGTTTTCAAAATCATTTTACAAGTTTTACCAAACTTTAATAAAATTTCAATTCAAAAGTAAATTATTTTAAAAGTAAAGCCTGATTGTATGAATGTCGATAAAAATTTCGAGCGGCTGATGATATTTTTATCTAAAGCTTAGATAAAGTGCTGAAACGAAGAAAACTTAGATAAAGTGCTGAAACGAAGAAAACTTATATTCAAAGTTTCTCAACTTTTAGTTTTAATTTTTCTTTCTCTTTCATTTTTTATGGATATTTTATGGATAGGTCATTATATGCATAGGATTTTTTTTCTTTTTAAGAAACTAAATATTTAGACTTGAGAAATAAATTATTCATTTGCATTTTGCTTTTTATAAAAGAAAAGTTTTGGACCATGTATTACCACTTGAAACTAAATCATGGTGTTTTTCTTTCAGCGAGAATCTTTAAAGATCAATGACTACCATCAATATAATATCAATAACTAAATTACCGACCTAAAGGGATTTTAGTTCGGTTGTTATTTGGTTATTAGATGAATTTGGTAAAAACACGAGAAAAATATTTTGTATAACTCATTTAATTATAACTAGCACTTCGGGAAACATTAACTTTTAAAGGTTGCCTATATGTTCTGTAGATTTAACTGAGAATGTGCACTGCTCACACTTTAAAGAATGTTTGATTTTACGACAAAGAGCTATCTTTTTACAATTTTCTTAGAGCGACTAAAAATCATTTTTCTTACTGCATTTAGATTTGATGTAAATAATAAAGTTGGTTTGTTAGTCGCACAAATGACATAACATACAGTCTCAGTTCTTAATTGGTAACACTCAATAATTTGTTTAAAAAACGTTTTATATACAGGGTGACCACAAAGTATCCGCACACGAGACGGTTTCATCTTGTGAAAATATAAGCATAAAAGCACTTATGTATTTTCTTATTTATTTGTTGTTTTTGGTTAATATTATGTCATAAACTTTATTTACTTTACTTTATATACTTTGTAAACTATGTTCAATTGGTTTTTTTAGAATGGTGCGCGTTTCTCCTTATCGTCAATCTATCATCGAGTTTCACAAAAAAGGCTACTCAGCGAGCTACATTCAGAACCGTTTACATGCGCCGTTACAAAAGCCGCATAAAAATATTGAAAGTTTAAAAAAATCACTACTGAAAGCTTGGGATTCTCTGGACCCTGCCTACTTGCTCGCCACCGTCGAAGCATTCCCGAGACGCCTACAGGCCTGTTATTTTGCTGATGGAGGAAAATTCGAATTCAATCTTTGAATCATAATTGTTATAGTTCAATAAATGTTTTAAAATAAAAGTTGTGTTCCAAATACTTTCTACATGCTTTTTATTAAGCTCTTTATCTGTGCGGATACTTTGTGGTCACCCTGTAACGCATTTAATTGGACAATCATGTTAAATAGCTCTTCAGAAAAAAAGTATTGATAATATTTGCATGAACTTTCGATCTGATTTTTCCAGCATTTGAAAGGCCATTGAAGAGGCCTTTAGAATAAAGCGCTCGTTGAAACTAGTTGTAACGCTGAGATGATGTCCGGCAACATGTCAAAATTCTAGGACGAAAAGTCTAGAGGTCTTTTCTTTCTGAAGGTCAGAAAACAACCCAATTTGCTTCTTTAGGGATGCTATTTAAAACACCATATTTGTACGGTAGAGCGCAAACTTGGAAGGTTAACATCCAGTTGGGATTAGTGATCTAAGTCCCCAAAAGTGCATAAGTGGTACCTGTCCGCAGTTAGTTTTAGCAGTGCGTTGGGGTTGAATCCAACTACAGACGCAAGGAGGCCCGTGAATTCTGCCAGCTCTGGATTTTCTGGTAGAGTCAGAAGTGAACACCCCCCCCCCCCCCCAAAAAAAAAAAAGAAGCCACGTTACCCTTTTTAAAAAGATTTCGAGAGTTAGGGGGCTTAGAGCTTGAAAATTCAGTTAAATGCAAAACTTGACACAAAAATGACGGAAATAAAATTTAATTTCTGCGTGATTTCTACATGCTTGGAGAAATTTTTGTGATTAGATAAACATATACCAAGAACAAATTTTAAGAAAATTAGTATATTATGCCATATCCTAATATACAATGACTCAAAACAGCTTACAGATTACTGATGAAAAAATCAACAAAAATTAAATAGAGCTCTCAATTTGAAGGTTTAGGAGAACTGTGTAAATCTTAAGCAAGTTATTGAAATGTATGCTCTAAAGTTTAAAATCAGTAATAAAAGGGGGAGAGAGCAAGAGAAATGATGGGGAGGGAAGAGAAAAGGGAGAAAGGATTGGATTTGATAAAGAATAGATTTAAAAAAATATGGCTACCTAAAATGGTTAAAGAACATAATTTATGAAATATATAATAATACCATCTATTCTTGAAAAGCCATTAGCCAGCTTTTAATTGTAAAAAAATAATAGTCTTAATTCATCTAATTAAAATTAAACAATGAGTTGAATTTTACAAGATAGAACACTTTTTGCCTTTCTTCTTTTTAACTTGAAGAGCAGCTCGAGTTGCAGTTTCAAATACCTCACGCACACCATCTTTGGATTTAGCAGAGCATTCCAAATAACTGAATGCATTGATTTTTTCAGCCATTTCACGACCTTGTTCAATTTTAACTGGCTCTTGTTTCATTTTTGAGAGCTCATGAATTGTGTTTGCATCATTGCGCAAATCTTTTTTGTTGCCAACAAGAATGATTGGAACATTTGGACAGAAGTGTTTTACTTCAGGTGTCCACTTTTCAGGAATGTTTTCTAAACTATCAGGGGAATCAATGGAGAAACACATTAGTATGACATCAGTATCTGGGTAAGAGAGAGGACGGAGACGATCATAGTCTTCTTGGCCAGCTGTATCCCATAATGCTAATTCAACTTGCTTGGAATCAACTTCAATATCAGCTACATAGTTTTCAAAAACTGTAGGTACATAAACCTCAGGAAATTGATCTTTTGAAAAGACAATTAACAAACAAGTTTTACCACAAGCACCATCACCAACAATAACAAGTTTCTTACGAATAGCAGCCATATAACTTTTCTAAAATTTAAAAAAAAAGCATAAACATAATAAACTGGAGTCTTTTTATCATTATTGCAATTATCATCATAGGACAAGATTAATACTACTGAATATTAAGGCTCTGAATAAAATCCTTAAATGACACTTTGGTAATAGAATTAAGTTTGGTAATAGAACAGCAGAGGATATGATGATGATAAATAAGTAATGTTTATTTGGTTAATCACACTTTATTTAATCACAATTTATTTCTATGCAATAAAAATTACATTTCATATCAGCTAATAAACTTAATGAGGCTTAAAAGCTAATATGACAGGAATTATTCTCTACACAAAATATTTATTAAAGTTCGTTTTTCATGTTTTTAAATTTTTTAGAATTTACTTTAATAACTCATTAGCAAATTTTTAAGATTTAAAAATAATTAAATACACCTACTACTTTGTAAATATTATACAACTAAGAATCCTTTTGAACTACTTTGTAAATATTATACAACTAAGAACCCTTTTGAACTTGACCAAATTTAAGAAAACCCTACTTTTAATAATTTTAGCTAGAATTTCTTACGACAATAATAGAACTTCTTACAATAATAATAGAACCTATCATATCCATTTCACAATTATCTGTCAAACAGTTATGTAAAATATGAAAACATAATTTAAAAATTTAATCCCCAAGAAATATTCTGAAGGTAAAGAATCAAAATCTCAAAAATAAAACAATTTACTTACAAAAACCCACAAAACTCAATTCTCTATATATCATGAGTTCAGTTAAAAAACAAAAGAGATAGTTTAAAATAAAAAACAAAAAAAATGGTTTATATTTCACCATTCAACATTGTACAGGATACTAAGTTCATAAGGCCTTCCATTTACAACAGAACTCTTCAGATTTTTTAAAAAATATTAAACTACTTAATAATTTTAAACTGAAAATTATCAACATTTTAAAAATCATATTCTTAATCAGAGAATGGTAATTGATTACTGGTTAGTTAACTATGTACACTGTATGAAGATATGTATATGTGTATGTGTAGATATGTTTAAGTATGTACATGCAATTATATATAATATAGTATATATAAATATATATATATATATATATATATATATATATATATATATATATATATATATATGAATATACATATATATATGTAAACATATACATGTATAAACATATACATATATATATACATATAAATATGTATACAAATATATACATATATACATATATATTTACATATATATATAAATATATACATATATAATATAAATAAATATATACATATCATATATATACATATATTTACATATATAAATAAATAAAAATATATATACACATAATATAAATAAACATATACATATATATATATATATATATATATATATATATATATATATATATATATATATATATATATATATATATATATATATATATACATATATATATTGTTGTGTGTATACAAATGAAAAACTCTGAAACCAAGTAACGCTACAAGTACCCTTTTAATCCACAATTACTTCAAGCTTCTCCCTAAAATTACGCATTTGAAGAACCCTCCGTCATTAGTTATGCTATTATTATATCGTAGCTCAACTAATTTAAACACACACAAAAATTAAAAAAATTCACCAGTCAAAAAAAAGAAAAAAAACTATACTTAATTTCTGAAAAATGCCTTGAACAAAATTCTACTGCAACCGAAATTTATAGATATGACATTTTTTTAAATAAGAGATCTAAGTTGGAGGTTTTCATTAAATGCAGTTTGTCTGGCTGAATAGAGGTTAAACAGGGAGTCAAAATTTCAGTAAGCATAGTAAGTATTTAAAAAGCAAAGTTGATGTGTTTTTTTTTTTAAAAAAATAGCAGTAGTTAAGAGTGATTACTAATTTTTAAATCTATAACCTAACAGATCTAAACTTTTTATGACCTTTATCTATACAGATTTAGTTTACTCAAAAAGCAGTTATACTTGGGATACACCGTATGACCATAACGGCTATAAATACTTTATTTAGTTAGTAATTTATTCGTCTATTTGAGCAACTTAAAATATTTCCTAATTAGAGTGCTGGAAAATTAATCTTAAAATATCCGTGATCTCAAAGTATTCTTAAAGTATTAGAATATTTATCAATTTAAAAAAAACTAAAGGTAAAAGGGTATCTCAGGGGAAAAGCTCATATGAAGTTTCCACCACCCACTTTTTATCTAAGATTTAGATAAATTTTAACGTCACTTTTCTTTTTTTTACAGTTTTAAAATTTTGTTTATAGCTTCATTTTGAAAAACGTTTCCGTTAAAAACATTTGAAAATAATTTTCAGTTAATTGAAAGTTTGGTTAAACTCCAAAATTTGAATGAAAAAATGAGGACGCTTAAATAAGAAACGAAAAATGAGATTGTATACTGTATTTTTAAAAAACGGGTAAATGGTACGCAAAAGTTGTACAAGAAGTAACGAATTTACTAATAACTACATATAATATTTCTTTTTTTAAACCATTGTATACTATAGACTCACTATTTTCTTAATAAAATTTTTGTAGTTATTTTAAAAATGTAGTATAAAAGTATTATTAAGTAAAATTCATTATTTTATATCACTTGAACTATTTGCCACGCAAAAAATTTTGATAACCAATTCAAACTTTAAAGGGAACTGAGGTAACAAACATTTAAATAACTATCTGTTGTATTGTTGACTTTTCAATGACTCAACGATGACCGACTGAAGTACACAGCTACCTTACAATAAAATGATGTAAAAAAGATTAGACAATCAATTATACCGAAGATTTTTACATGTTTGCCTGGTCATGTTATAAATTTACCTGGATATTTTCCGAGAGTGAGTTGCCTTGATAAGAAACGCCTTGAATTGAAACGCTGTAAAAAGGTAAAACAGGTTTTCCTAATTGGTTGCTCAATTACTTTGATATTGGTCTCCTTTTTATTGTCAAGTTCAATTTTGGGCTCTGGAATTATTTTTAGCTGATTCTTTTATTTCGAAGTTTCTCACATCCTATTTCCCTATTACCTTAAAAAAATTTTTTTGTACACATCTTTCCACTGGGTTTTTTAAATATTCAATTGTTTTCTATGTCACTTGAAAATTTTGTATTAGGTTGGTGAGACATCTAAATAAATTTTCTTTCGATCACTTTTAAGCATTCAGTGAATCAAGTTGCAACCTTTTCAACTAAAATTCTGAGGGGCGCCTTTTTCTTCCAATTCAAATAGGCTTTTACTTTTTAATTGTTCGCTTATGTGTACGAGTGGTCTGTAGTCGACCAGGCAAGTGACATAAGCCGATAGCCCTTTTCTCCACGATCATTTTGTATCATCTTCGCAATCTACGAAGAACAGCTGAATCATTTAAGTTATTGAAAGTCTTTTAATAGTATGTTCCCTTTTTGATACTTAGAAATTTTACACTTTGTAAGTTGATAATCTTCATTATCTAAAATTAAATATTTGTTAAATCGAATTAAAGTCTTCGTATGGAAAAAAACTGTTAATCTTTTTAAAAAAAAAACTTTTTTTATCTTTTACGTATCTTATTCAAAAAAATGGAATAAGATACGTGAAAGATAAAAAAAACAAACAAAAAAAAAAAACGTAATTCTTTCTTGCGACACCGTATAGTTGGAATGGTTAATTCATCCAGCATTAACTTTAACGTGATATTTGGAAAATAAAGACATCCTTACTCCTCGTTATCTAAATCTTCTTCAACAGAATCTACATCTGTGGTTTCTCAATCACAAATAAAAATCTCTTCTTTCCAAATATCATCCTATTATCAAATATCATCCTATTATCAAATATCATCCTATTATCAAATATCATCCTACTATCAAATATTATTCTATTATCAAATATCATCCTATTATCAAATATCATCCTATTATCAAACCTGTTTTGACCTGAAGTGTTGTGTGCAGAAAAATCTAAAAAAAAAAACTTTCTTTAAAAAAAACCTAAAATGTTCTTAGAATAAATTTATAATAACGAAATATTTACATATCATAATAAACAATATAAAATCAAAATTAAATGTCAAACCAAACTATTTATAAATTGCTAAAACTAAAATGAATGAATATTTTTTCAATTATTTGCAACACTCAAGACAACTTATTACATAATCTCTTTTCAAATCATTTCTAAATGTTAAGTATATGCATAGGATATGATAAAAAGAAATTTCAGGCGGCCCAACAGATTAATTCAGGTACTGATCTTGATCTACTTAGATATCTAAATGACACTTACAAAGAATTTAATGTGGTTCATTATACAATTTAAAAGAATATGAAATGAAAATGTTGTAAGCAGATTTTAGGAATAAATAGAAATATTTTGTAAAGAACTGTTAGATAAAAATATAACTGTTTACTCAAAGTCCTCAAAGTCCTCTTCTGTTTTTATAAGCCCTACAACATCTTTAATAACTTCTGATTAACAACATTTACAACATTATACGACTATTATCTCTTTTAGGGTATATCATTTTTTAAGTGAAATCTGAAGTGTATAACTTCAACCTAATACAGGTAAAATATGTTTTGAATGTAATGAGAACAGTAAATGAATTGAAAAAAGTATTAGATCTACCCGCCACTACTCTCTGAAAATACTAGTTAGCTGTCTCTGTCTATAGTCAATACAAGTGTTCATCCAGCGTGAAAATTAGTATGGAAGACCTAACACCTAATTTCTTGAGCTTACGTAAACTTAATTTCAGCAGTACGCATTAATACTATTTGTAGATTAATCAAAAGTTTATCCCAAATGTGGAAAATTGCGGCAATAAAGGATTTGAAATTTTTTCGCCATATTTATTTCTTATATCAGATTATCTAAACTTTCATTTTGGTATTTTTGCTTACCTCTGTCTAATATATTTGACAGAGGTGAGCAAAAATACCACTATTAATAGTGCATAATTTGGAAAAGTCTTTAAATTAGCTATTTTCTTTAAAAAATTAAGAAACCATGTATATTTTTTTATTATTGCTGTTTCTTTTCTTTAAAAAAACCAGTTTTATTCTTTCGTTAATTACAAGTTTTCTTGAAATTAATTTTCTATGATTTTTTTTTAAACTATAATAGTTTAAAAGTTTCTACAATTATGTTAACTGCACTCTTCAATCGGAACCGGTGATTATTTACACAACACGTGAACCTATGTTATTTGAAAAATGGTTACCGTGCATATCTCTAAAAAAATATTCGTAGTCCATTTGGTAGAAAATCTATCTGATGCAAATCTTATATACAAGTCAATTTAATACAAACTACCCTTCTTATTACTTTAGTTACTTTGCTTAGACATCAACTTCTAGCTTTTTAGATAGAAAATTCGGTGGTTTTGTATTTAAAAGAGGGTTGAAGCCTCCACCATATTAGCACTTAGTGTTATTCTGAGTTTTACGCTTCTTTAGATACACTTTTGTATAAATTTCTTCCGCATTAATCTATTCCCAAATTTAGCATTTGTTAAGCATGCGAGTAAAGTCAACTTTCATAACATTTTTCTATGCAAGGATGACTTTTTCACAAATAGAGTTTGTTAACTATTAGAAATATTTTAGCTTACAAATAAACTCTAATTGTATTAGATAAACCTCTAATTGTATTATATACAAATTAGAAGTTTATCATATGCAACATACATACATACATACATACATACATACATACATACATACATACATACATACATACATACATACATACATACATACATACATACATACATACATATAGACATACATACATACATACATACATACACACACATACATACATACATACATACATACATACATACATACATACATACATACATACATACATACATACATACATACATACATATAGACATACATACATATAGACATACATACATACATACATACATACATACATACATACATACATACATACATACATACATACATACATACATACATACATACATATAGACATATAGACATAATTTTTAAATTTTTAGTGTAATTCAAGTATTAAAACTAAAAATGTCAGCTTCACCAACCATTGGTCTTCGAATAGAAGAATTTACTTCAATTGATAATCGCCGTGGTTGTTGTGCATCTGCAGCAACACTTCTCACTCCAGAACTTTCTGAAAGTTCACTAAGAAAACCCTTTATTGTGAGACACTGGTCATCTATTTCTCATATTTTGTCAATTATTATCTTGCTAGTTATTTGGTATTTGCTTATTATATCTTTTGGAAGAGAAACTCAAGCTACCTGTATATATATGGTCTTTGTAACTTCCTTTGTAACAGTTGCAGAAAGTTTATTTATTTGGCAAAGACTTTTTTTTATTAGAGGGCAAAAAGACACACGATTTCACAAAGTATTGGATTTTCTCTTGAGTTTGAACACATGGAAAAAACTTTTCTTATATGTTCTTTTATCATTACCAGCATTTTATCAACCCAAAGTTGCCCCTCTGACTTTTTCTTGTGGAATATTAGTTAATCTCATTGGAGTTATCAATTTTTTACATTTCTTTAGAGAAAAAAATACTAAAAAGCCAATACGTTATAGACAGTTGGGTATTTATTGAATAAATTTGTGTAAATTGTTTTAAAAAAACTGGTTAAGACATCTGAATTATCCATTTGGAATTCATACTGTGTGTACTTTCACCTTAAATTTTAATTTTGATTTTGAAAAAAAAAACAAAATTTTAGATAAAATTATCAGTGCATACAAAGTTGTAAGATGGGTTGAAAAAAATTTATTTTGTTTGGTTTCTTCCCAGGATTTCATGTTATGTATATTGTTTATATTTATATAAATTTGATATTTTTTGCAAATAGTGCTTGAAATATTTATAAATTATGATCTATATTTATCATCATAACATTTTGCTTTTGCTGTTAGTATATAAACTGTCAAAGTATATTTTATATTATTTACACTATAAAAACATAATGTGTAGTTTATGTCTTATGTTTTTATATGTATTTGTATAGGGATTTTCTCTTTTATTTTCTCTAGAATTCTTAAGCAACCAATTTTTAAGTTAACAAGTTACTTTCATTTATTTTTAATTTCAGATCATGAGAATTTATGTTATGGTTATGTACATAAATGTTTATACATATAAATGGTTATTAAAACTTTGTTATTATTTTTAAAGATTATGATCAGTTCATGATTTCCTAGATATCTATAAACATTTAATCCTATATGTTAAGTTTATATTCAAATACTGTTAACTATGTTTTATAATTTAAAGAATTTTTTTTTTGCAATCTTTTCTATTATTAACGTTCGAAACACGGGGAAAAACTATTGGTTCCTTTTTTGTTGTTTTTTTTTAATTCCGCGATCTTATTTTTGTAATAAATATCGGTGTTGATTAAAGAGTTTTGCCTTTAAAATTGTTGCTAGTTGTCACTATATACGTCCATTAACCGCAAATGTTTTCTGACCCAGTTTTAAAAATTGGTTTCTTTCTAAATACTTTCTCATAAACTCGAAGATTTAGTTTCCTTACAATTTGAAAAAAGTGTCTACTTTAATAAAACAAAACGTATTAAGATTTTTCTTGTTATAGTTGATTCAAAGCATCATTAAGAAATACCATGTTCTTGTTATTAAAAAAAAACAATCGCTATGCAACATAACAACAATATCAGATTAAAACAAATAGTTGTCAAGCTATTGTAGGACAAAATTAGAAAACTAGGCATTGGAAATTTGAAATAAACCAGAACAGGCGCACCAACAAAAAACAAGCAAGATATCTCCTTTGAATTAGTTTTACAAGACGGTTTTTAATTTGAGCGGAAACGCTCTTCAAGGTTTCCACCTCCACCTTGCAACCGATAGGATGGCAACAGCTACTTTACTTTTGGAAAAAAGCTTTTCTAAAGTTTGAGTTTCTTGTTAATTACTTTAAAATTGATTTCATTACTTAATATGGACTGCCTTCCTTTTTTTTCCCCTAAACTTAAGGTTTCTAGCGAACAACACTCTTTTTGCATATTAACAACTTCAAAATTGACTTCATTACTAAATATGGCTTGCCTCCCCTTTTTTTTCCTAAACTAAAGGTTACCAGTGAACAACACACTTTTTGGAAAGAAGTTTCTTTCGCAATTTAATGAAATATTTTAATTCATTACAAACCTCTGAATAAACACAATTAATCTACAGTATAATCGCCATTATCATCAACAACAATTTTCCATTTAATTTGGCAAGTAATGGATCCCATCCTACGCATTGTCATGCAGAAAATAAATTTTTTGGCGCTGTGGCCGTGTTTGAGTGACTTTATGCCTGAATCTTTCCAATTGTTGACAGTAATAGTCAGCTGTTATGGTGATGTTGTGAATCTTTCCAATTGTTGACAGTAATAGTCAGCTGTTATGGTGATGTTGTGAATCTTTCCAATTGTTGACAGTAATAGTCAGCTGTTATGGTGATGTTGTGAATCTTTCCAATTGTTGACAGTAATAGTCAGCTGTTATGGTGATGTTGTGAATCTTTCCAATTGTTGACAGTAATAGTCAGCTGTTATGGTGATGTTGTGAATCTTTCCAATTGTTGACAGTAATAGTCAGCTGTTATGGTGATGTTGTGAATCTTTCCAATTGTTGACAGTAATAGTCAGCTGTTATGGTGATGTTGTGAATCTTTCCAATTGTTGACAGTAATAGTCAGCTGTTATGGTGATGTTGTGAATCTTTCCAATTGTTGACAGTAATAGTCAGCTGTTATGGTGATGTTGTGAATCTTTCCAATTGTTGACAGTAATAGTCAGCTGTTATGGTGATGTTGTGAATCTTTCCAATTGTTGACAGTAATAGTCAGCTGTTATGGTGATGTTGTGAATCTTTCCAATTGTTGACAGTAATAGTCAGCTGTTATGGTGATGTTGTGAATCTTTCCAATTGTTGACAGTAATAGTCAGCTGTTATGGTGATGTTGTGAATCTTTCCAATTGTTGACAGTAATAGTCAGCTGTTATGGTGATGTTGTGAATCTTTCCAATTGTTGACAGTAATAGTCAGCTGTTATGGTGATGTTGTGAATCTTTCCAATTGTTGACAGTAATAGTCAGCTGTTATGGTGATGTTGTGAATCTTTCCAATTGTTGACAGTAATAGTCAGCTGTTATGGTGATGTTGTGAATCTTTCCAATTGTTGACAGTAATAGTCAGCTGTTATGGTGATGTTGTGAATCTTTCCAATTGTTGACAGTAATAGTCAGCTGTTATGGTGATGTTGTGAATCTTTCCAATTGTTGACAGTAATAGTCAGCTGTTATGGTGATGTTGTGAATCTTTCCAATTGTTGACAGTAATAGTCAGCTGTTATGGTGATGTTGTGAATCTTTCCAATTGTTGACAGTAATAGTCAGCTGTTATGGTGATGTTGTGAATCTTTCCAATTGTTGACAGTAATAGTCAGCTGTTATGGTGATGTTGTGAATCTTTCCAATTGTTGACAGTAATAGTCAGCTGTTATGGTGATGTTGTGAATCTTTCCAATTGTTGACAGTAATAGTCAGCTGTTATGGTGATGTTGTGAATCTTTCCAATTGTTGACAGTAATAGTCAGCTGTTATGGTGATGTTGTGAATCTTTCCAATTGTTGACAGTAATAGTCAGCTGTTATGGTGATGTTGTGAATCTTTCCAATTGTTGACAGTAATAGTCAGCTGTTATGGTGATGTTGTGAATCTTTCCAATTGTTGACAGTAATAGTCAGCTGTTATGGTGATGTTGTGAATCTTTCCAATTGTTGACAGTAATAGTCAGCTGTTATGGTGATGTTGTGAATCTTTCCAATTGTTGACAGTAATAGTCAGCTGTTATGGTGATGTTGTGAATCTTTCCAATTGTTGACAGTAATAGTCAGCTGTTATGGTGATGTTGTGAATCTTTCCAATTGTTGACAGTAATAGTCAGCTGTTATGGTGATGTTGTGAATCTTTCCAATTGTTGACAGTAATAGTCAGCTGTTATGGTGATGTTGTGAATCTTTCCAATTGTTGACAGTAATAGTCAGCTGTTATGGTGATGTTGTGAATCTTTCCAATTGTTGACAGTAATAGTCAGCTGTTATGGTGATGTTGTGAATCTTTCCAATTGTTGACAGTAATAGTCAGCTGTTATGGTGATGTTGTGAATCTTTCCAATTGTTGACAGTAATAGTCAGCTGTTATGGTGATGTTGTGAATCTTTCCAATTGTTGACAGTAATAGTCAGCTGTTATGGTGATGTTGTGAATCTTTCCAATTGTTGACAGTAATAGTCAGCTGTTATGGTGATGTTGTGAATCTTTCCAATTGTTGACAGTAATAGTCAGCTGTTATGGTGATGTTGTGAATCTTTCCAATTGTTGACAGTAATAGTCAGCTGTTATGGTGATGTTGTGAATCTTTCCAATTGTTGACAGTAATAGTCAGCTGTTATGGTGATGTTGTGAATCTTTCCAATTGTTGACAGTAATAGTCAGCTGTTATGGTGATGTTGTGAATCTTTCCAATTGTTGACAGTAATAGTCAGCTGTTATGGTGATGTTGTGAATCTTTCCAATTGTTGACAGTAATAGTCAGCTGTTATGGTGATGTTGTGAATCTTTCCAATTGTTGACAGTAATAGTCAGCTGTTATGGTGATGTTGTGAATCTTTCCAATTGTTGACAGTAATAGTCAGCTGTTATGGTGATGTTGTGAATCTTTCCAATTGTTGACAGTAATAGTCAGCTGTTATGGTGATGTTGTGAATCTTTCCAATTGTTGACAGTAATAGTCAGCTGTTATGGTGATGTTGTGAATCTTTCCAATTGTTGACAGTAATAGTCAGCTGTTATGGTGATGTTGTGAATCTTTCCAATTGTTGACAGTAATAGTCAGCTGTTATGGTGATGTTGTGAATCTTTCCAATTGTTGACAGTAATAGTCAGCTGTTATGGTGATGTTGTGAATCTTTCCAATTGTTGACAGTAATAGTCAGCTGTTATGGTGATGTTGTGAATCTTTCCAATTGTTGACAGTAATAGTCAGCTGTTATGGTGATGTTGTGAATCTTTCCAATTGTTGACAGTAATAGTCAGCTGTTATGGTGATGTTGTGAATCTTTCCAATTGTTGACAGTAATAGTCAGTTGTTATGGTGATGTTGTTATGGTGATGTTGTGAAGAAGAAGCTCGAAACGCACAATGTAAGTTCCACTGACAACGTGGCCTTTTTTTAGTGAGAATCTGCTTTGGGCTCTGGTGCTGCCCGCTCTTCTTCGTCAACCCACTGAATCTTTCGTGTGTGGTTTACATAAAGTACCCTCTTCTCATCGTCAGTGATTTTGGGAATTATGGGATTTCTGATCTGGCATTTTATATCGAGTAAAACCACCTGTGCTTGCTTATTTAGTTCGGAAGAAATTTCTAGAAAATAATATACCGATGATACATTAAAACAAAATGCTAGAACATTCTAGAAATTTATAGAACTTCCTATGAGATCCATTTGTAATGGCGCAAGCGCAAAAACACTCTCTTTCCAACCCAATACATTGAGATATTACATCATTC
Source organism: Hydra viridissima (assembly GCF_058129835.1). NCBI lineage: Eukaryota > Metazoa > Cnidaria > Hydrozoa > Anthoathecata > Hydridae > Hydra > Hydra viridissima. Next base: position 6,064,431 of record NW_028324312.1, read on the forward strand.
ATAACTAGCTAAGTATCATGTTGGTTACATAATTCCAATTCAATGTGTTTATTCATAAGTTTTGATATTTCTTATGTAACGTTCTCATTTTTATAGTTGAGAAAGTTTGAGTAACACCTGTTATACAACTAATCATAGCAAGAAGACGAAATGTCAAAAAAATATTAATAATCGTTAGCCATAGCTTTTTGAGCAATCAATCTGCTTATTGGTGCAGACAATTTTATTATGCATATTTCTGACAATCCTGAAATATATCTTAATATAAATCTTCTTATAAACTTATAAATATATCTTAATATATCTTCTTATAAACTTATAAATCTTCTTATAAACTGAAGTGGAGACAGCAATCACTTGGCAGTCTTAACAGTCTTAACTTATTTTGCTGAGATTTCAACAGCAAAATTTCACGTGTTGTGTAAATAATCACCTAAATCAGTTGAGAGCAGTTATAATCAAGTAATGGAATCAGTAGAAATAACGAAAAAAACGAAAATAGCGAAAAGATTTTTTTCCTCTTGATTTCTTCATTACTGAACTATGCGAGTCAATTTTTTTTTTTTTTTTAAGCTTTCACTTTAAACTTTCAATTTTGTAAAAAAAAAATTTTCAGAAAGTCAACAGAAAAAATAAAAATTATATCGAACCCATGATCCTAGAAAAAATTATATCGAACCCATGATCCTAGAAAATGATCAAGAGTAGACAATTTACATGTCTTCATTTGTGCTATAAATAAATCAGACCCACTTACCTGTTTTATTTAACTTACCAGTTTAATTTAGAAAGAAAAATGGCCAAGTGTCGTTCAGAGACTAAGTTTTCCTTAAATAACATCAGAAAGTTTTATAAAAAAATATATTTATTTGAAAGTTTCATCAGGAATTGTTTTTTTTAGGAGTTTATCTGTTTCGAAGGTACCAATATTCTGTACTCTTTCTGCGAACTTTAAGAAACCAGCATTAATATCTTTCTAAACATTTTTAATGGAGGATGGTTTTAGAAACTATTCCAATTAAAAGTTTGATTCAGCTTGATAAAATTTGTTGTAGATTTTTGAGGAAAAAAACACCTAGAAACCTTAACTATTTTCCAAAGGTGCAACTCAATTCTGAATCTCTTCATCCACATTTTTAGGAAAAGAAAATTCAAAATCGCATATTGCAATCTAAAAAATTGCTTTTGGAACCTCTTTTTCTTCAACTTCACTTTTTTTCAAAAGCTTCAGTGCCAAAAGAAAGATCGACTTTCGCTACACTAGATGCCACATACCACTTTAAGTGTATTGCAGTCTTACTTAACCATACTATCCAGTTTTTAAAGTGTATTGCAGTCTTACTTAACCATACTATCCAGTTTTTAAAGTAATCACAAACTTGATAGAGATTACATATCGAAGAATACAAAGTCTTTATTAGGGAATGTTCGGGTCCCGATAGGAACCGAATGAGACCCACCGGGAATCGAACACCGATAAAAGCCCAAAATAGTTTTATCAGATTCCCATTACCCGAACGGGTATTACCTGATAACACCAATAAGATCGGGTAGTTGAAAGTTTCCATACACGACCCGACTCAATCTTTCGGGTAATTTAATTATCGATTCCCGAAAGTTATTGATCTTATCGCTATTTTGTTCAAAAATAATTGATGCTTCTAAGAAAATTACCGAAAGTGGAATATAACCGTAATAATCGCAATAATTTTATTTTCACTTGGCCTTTCGGCAGTTAGACAAAATTTAATATATTTCTTCATGCTACTCACGTAATCCGGTTGGCAAAGTTACTTTATCTCACCTTTTCTTTGTAACGCTCGACTCTGATTGGTTGTTACAAAAAATTCGAGGGAAGCCATAAACCAGGAAAAGCGATCGTAAAACATCGTGTAAACCCTAAATTAGTTTTCTGTAAAAATTATCATTTGGTTTATATAAGCAGCCATCAAACAAATGAATGTAAAAAATTTAGAGCCTTATGACTGTCAAATAAAGGAATGCTTTTGCTTTTAGGTTGATTAAGGCTGCTGGCTGTGACCCGTGGTTGGGACCGATGAATCCGCAACGTTTGTCGAAGTGCGTTGACAAAGGGGAGTGTGGTTTGAAGTCTACCATTGCAGAAGAGTTGAACAACGAACTGAAGAAGAACGTCTACGGTATGACTATAATTCACAATGGGTGGACTTCGTGCACCAATCACAAATACGTCTCGCTGACAGTATACTATGCTGTTGTTAAGGAACCACCGGAGCTGAAAAAGCTGATGCACAGGTGCTCTCCGTTTAAAGAATGCATCACAGGCAACAACATTTCTGTGAATTACAAGATGAAATGGAGCAAGTTGAGTAAGACATTCCTGTATTAAGAAACCTCTACCTGTTTTACGTCACTGACAAGGGCCAGAATGTTGTTACTTGAGTCAGAAGACAGCCCGATGAGTGGTAGCCAGAGCTCGTAGGTCTTCTGAAAAAATTGCGCAATCTGACTGCCCTTGTACATCAGTCAACAATATTCAAGCAGTGTCTTAGAAAGGACTGTGAAAAGAAGAAAATTCCGTTCAAGAAAGTAATGTCATCTGCCCGAACCCGTTGGAGTTCAAAGTGTGCTACCATCGAATCAGCCTTGAAAATCAAACCGGCTCTGCTCCTTCAAGCTGGATACTCAAGACATGAAGGTGATGGATTGGGACTAACTCAAATTTTTAAGAAGTTAATTCCGACACCAGTGAGTTCGAAAAAATGGAGAAGATCTACAAATTCTTTAAAGAAGTTCGGCTAATCAGCGAAAAATTGATCGCAGACAATGCCCTCACCATTCAGTTTGTAGTTCCACAGCTTTACTATCTTCAGAGATTTTCCAGTCACATACCAAGTGGTCTGGGAAAGAAGTTCGCTCCTCAATTCAACGCAGAAGTCAGCTCCGAAATTGGAATGTTTGGTTCCGGAAAATTTGTCTACCTGGTTTCCAACTACTTGAAGCCTTGTTACAAATGTGAGTGAAAAATCATTTAAAAATATTATTAGCCAAAAGTTAAAATGTAACTTGCTGCAGCCTACTTTTATGCAAGTTCCCAATCCACCATTAGAGGTGCCAATTGTCAAAAGTGACATCTAAAGTTGCTAATATTAATAAGTGTTACTAATAATGTGAAGTCATGGAGTTGCGAATATTTAAAAAAAAAAAAGAGTAATTGGGAATAGTTGCGAATAATTCCAAGAATGCAAATAGTTGTAAATATTAGTACACAAACTCAGTAAAAATTGGTTAAAGTATGAAAAATTCTGACTATCTGCCCTTAAAGTCAGTCTTTTTGCCCATAAAAGTCAGACTTTTTTGATTATCTTTTTCAGACCAATACGCCAATTTCTTGAAAGCCAAGTTCAAAGAAATTAAATTCAGTCTCTAGAATTTGGACAAGGATCCTGAAGAAGCTGTCAAAGAGTTCTAGTCAGGTTTGTTCGGCAAAAGTGGAGAAGAAGACTCCGATATTGAATCATTCCCTGTCGACGACAGCCTTCAGCACTCACAATCGAGGAAGCCCCCGTTGATACAATTAACGTTATGGACATGTATGATGTTGAAGAATGTCCTACATGCCCATAAAGTTATTTTATAATTAAAGTTATTTTGTAATCAAATTTATTATGTAATCAGTGTCCATAATGTTTACTTTGTAATCAGTTGTTAGGTAAAAAGTCCAAGGCGGAAATGCAATACTTGCTAGTGCTTTGATTCTAAAGCTACTAATGTGGTTAGAAAGTTAATTTTTGGTACCAAAACTGCATTTACTTTCACACCTTTTAACTTGTTTCATTTAGGGGAGAACCTTAATGAATGGGACAATTATTGAATGGGACAAACTCAATTTCTTATAGAAGCATCGATGTAAGGATATTCAAATTCCTGTAACAAAGAGTGATAGAAATAAGAATTCAACTAACCGACTCATCCATCCTATTGTGCTATGACCGTAATGACAATGGGTGTTATTGTGTTTTCAAATGTAAAAAGTAATTTTTAAAAATGTTATTGTTTTTCTAATTTTGCAGCGATTTTTGAAGTTATGGAAAATAAAATTCTATGCTTAAATAGATAGCAGCCTCTAGTACTACAGTGAGTAAAACATTCAAGCTTAATTAATGATGTTTTTGGTGTGACTAATCATTTTTGGATTAAGTGAGGCGCATATTGAATGGGACAAAATACAACTTATTGAATGAATTTATTAAGGTATTATTTACATCTCAGCAGAGGGATGCTGCAGTTCCTTACTTTTACCCCCATGGGCTATGGGTATAGTTTACACACTTTTATACTGCAATATTTTACTTAAATAAAAATAACTAAATGTAATATTCTAAAATGAGAAAGTTCTACTTTGATTGAAATTTAATTAGAGTTAAAAAGTTTAAAGTTAAAAATATTTTTTTTGCGGTCTTTATGTATGTATCTATATATTTAACTACATTTACAATTAATAAACTAATTTGAAAAATGATTGAATTAAATACGTTTATTTTTAATTCTTTTATGTTTGTCCCATTCAATAAAACATACTTTATGAATGGGACAAATGTCATGCTCCAATAAAACTCTCTTTTTACCAATAGCCAAATGCAAATCCAATTTTTTTGTTTTACTATATCATTGAGCAAGAATCGGTAGTTATCAAACATATTTGAATGTATATATTAAACAATTTTATCTACATTTAAAAAGCATTTTGCTAAAACTGTCCCATTCATTGAGGTTTTCCCCTACTCATGTTGTTTAACTAACTGTGGATTCAGTCTGTTTAATTAAATACTTCTTTAATTTACTTCTAGCTTAAATAAGTTTAATTAAATACCTTTTTTAAATTTTTGTTTATAAATTACTATAGGCAATAACTCTAAGGAAATCTTAGTGACTTTTAACGATTTTTGTAATTTTTAAAAATCTTTCACTAATTTTCGGGACCCGAACGGTGATAATGCCAAATACCGAATGGGTACGAGTTTTCGGGTATTAAAAAATTCAATACTCGAAAGGATACCCGATAATTTTTTGGTTTCGGTTCCTTAGTTGTCGTTGCTCGTTAACCTGTTCGATCATTGTTTCGGGTTTTCGGGCTATCGGGTATTTAGCGGGTCTATACCCGAACGGGTTCGGGACCCGAAGAATTTTTGGAAATTACCCGTTCGGCAGTCGAACGGGAACCAATAACATTCCTAGTCTTTATCAATCAGTATTTTTGTCTTATAATTTGCTTTATACCTACTACTTACTTTGCTTAGTGATTTTTAGATATCCTCCGAATAGATTCGATCATCTCCTGAAAGTGGCTATTCCCTAAAGAAATGTAGAGTTCATCTCCTTAACAAAATTATAATCTCAAAATATTTTTAACAAGTTTCTACAATTTATTAGCCTCGCAACTTTTTTTTGTGAATATTATATAATATACCTTCGATACATCTTACTGGCTTACAATAAACCTTCAAGGTACATTTTTGCACTCGCTTTTCTTGATGGTTGAACATTCTTTTAATCTTTGATGTATTTTCTTTGGTCACTACTTTTGTCTTTATTATTGTCACCATATTCTGATTTCAACTGTATCTCATGAGATTATATAACTGAAGCCTGTACACTCCCAATTCTAACTCTCTTCGATTTGTTCTGCTTTCTTTCTTGACATCTTTTTTGCTTTTTAACCTATTTTATATAAACTGATCCATTTATATTTCTTTTTCACAACCAATTTTACACCTCTGAGACTTCATAAAATGAAGTTCAAAAGCAGGAGTTTTAGTTTCTTTTGAATATTTGCAAGAAATATGAAGATTCTGGAAGAAATATGAAGATTCTGGTTGCAGCCATCACAGTTTAATTCTTTAACAAGATTGGACATTTTCACCCTGCTATGTCAAACAGTTTATCTAAAATCATGTTATGATTAGAGATTAAATTTAGAAGTTTCCCCTACTTTTATGAGAATTTATATGCTTTCTTTCAATCATTTACAACTCTTTCATCATTTTCTTAATTGTTTTGAGTGGATTAGCTTTCTGTTATTAATCTTTCAATAAACCCTACATTATTTCAGAGTTTTGGCTAAAATTATCATCGTTTTCTTTAATCTTTCAAAGCGACAATATTTAAACATCTCTTAAAGGAAATGACCCACCCAAATACCCATGCTTTAATTTTTAGTGCTATTAGAATAAAATGCGGACGTGACAATTTGACAAAACGCACATAAGCATTAAAAAAAAAAAGAAAAAGAAAAAAAAAAGTGATTTATTAGAAATTGGTCCTAATTAACATTTGTAATGAAACTTTTTGTGATCCGTAAAGCTGCCCAACAATCACGGTGAGCTTAAAGATCAGATTTTTGTATAAAATTTTTTTGCATTTACAGCTCTTTCGGAAAAAGTAATTATATATTTTTTTTCGTTGAATGGTGAAATATGAATTTGCCTGTAAAAATCCAGAAAGAATAACTCCCTAACTAAATTTACACTCGACTTTCTCGGAAAGGTTTGAAATATTTTCAATATATATTCCTCAGTCAGCGCAAACCATTCCAAATAAAAATAAGTACAACAAAACGTAAGTAACAAGATCTGATTATCTAAATAAATATTTATTGCTCTGAAATTTTACAATCGTTAAGAAACATGGACACCATCGATAATTTTTTTTTTTTTTTGACTTCGCTGACCTTCGTTTCATACAACTTCAATAAAGAAAATAATCAAAAAGTAAAAATTAAAATTAAAAAACAAAAAAGAAAAAAAAAAAATAATCAAAAAGCTTTACATTGATCTTTCAAAAAAAAAAAAACTCCAAAAATAAAATTTAAATAAAATTTAGAATTAATAACATTTCATAAATATTAGCAGCAGAACTACAAAACTACAAAATTATCTACTCAATTTTAACTCATTAAATATTTACAGTCTAAACTACAACATAAATTTTAAGAAACAGTAAATAGCACAAAAACGAAAAAAACACTTTAAAAAATATTTATATTCTATTCAATTCACAAAAAACGAAAAGTAAAATCATGGAAGTCGCAACGCATTTGTGTTTTCGACTTTTTGATTTCACACGAATATCCGGCAAGAGAAAAACATTTCTTTTAAATCTTTTTCGCAAAAAACTGAACATTTAAAAAAGGAGCTCTAAAAAAGAACTGTAGGGTTTTTGTTCGACTAAATATATTCATTTATGTCTAGAAATGGAACATGCAAATTTTCGATAAGAAAAATTCATCAAAATATTATAAAACAGATGATTAATTAATCGACGAACTACTAATCGTCTTCATAATCGGACTCTCCTTTTTGTATTCGACTCTCGTAACTTTTAACTTCAATTTCGCGCGTTAACCTAGTTGGCTCAGTTAAATTCAACATGGCTTCTTCTAACTGCAATTTAGAGTAAGCAGCTTTGTAATCGTCATTTTCTAAGTCCGCTTGTGTAAGACCCTCTTGTTCAAACAGCTTCCGACAAGGCTGGAGTTGAAACAAAAAATCAAAAAACATTAGTTCATTAATATTTTATAATTTCAAACAAAGTTTTTCTCAATTTCATAAGAAATGGAAAAACGTTATAAATTAATTTATGTTGAGTCATTTACATCAGATGTGCAGGCTTACTTTAGTTTATCGTTTAAAATCAAAAACCAAAGACAACCCTCCCCCTCCTTAGTTAATCAGCAAAGAAATTAATTTTAACCATAAACACTTTTGGTACAAAAAAAAAAAAAAAGTAATAAAAAGGGTCAGGAAACATAAAACTGAGTGAAAGTTATCGATAAGACGCTACTCAAAAGTGTCCAACTGATAAGAATATTTATTTTAATATTGCGGTACTGCTAACTCGAAAAAAAAGAAAAAAAAAAGAAAAAGAAATTTAAACCCCCCATCATAAAATTGTTTCATTTTTAAACTTAAGTTGTAAATTTTTATATAAAAAACCTTTTATTAAACTTTACTAAATCTAGATAGTAAATTGCACAAGAAAGTTTTATGAAACTTTCATTCAATATGAGTACCTACATCCTTAACAAAAGCCTCAAAACAACCTTAGAATAAAGGGACAAGTTTTTAATATATAATCCTCTGCTGTATAAGTCCAGGATCTCCTCATAGCAGTTTTTATGGACACTGTGTTAGGAAGGGGACTTGACCATGCTTCTTTTTAAATAAAACCTAAAAATTAAAAAATCTAGAAGAATGAGACTTTTGGAGTTAGGAAGCCTCATCTCATTGAACCAGTTTCTAGGAGGTTGCTCTCCGACGCTTTTTAAAACTTGTTTGATTTTGAGGCATAATAAAAATCCATCCATGGCCAAAATTAAAACTTATCTTTAATAATCAGGATGTTAAACATATTGACACCTAATTCAATGAAAATCATTTTAAAACCATCAATAAGAATTGTGAGAGAGTATCTTTAATCCTTAGATATTCTTGCTTTTGAGTAAGCCTCCATAACTCTTACCATCTTCTTCATACTGTGTTCTGGATTGTACTGAATCTTATTCTGCATCAGTCTCACTAGTTCAGGTTTCATTGAATAACAGACTCTATCAATCCTAGACGTTCTTTTAAGACAGCCCTCTGTAACTTAGTCTTGATCTGATACACCCCTCCTCCCAACCCACCCCTTTTTGATAATCACAAACTTGATTAAGTATTTAATAAACTGTACATAAACAGTCAGTCTGAAACTTGAGCTTTCTGTTCCTATGACATTTCTGAAATTGATTGATTGATTGGTCAAATGATTCATGAAAACATTTTCTACTTTTAGTTCCATATTAAAAATTAATGTCTATTTTTTGACTATCTGTATTAAAAAAATTAATGTCTATTTTTTGACTATCTGTATTAAAAAACTAAGTAGAAAATAAGTTTCCAGATTGAAATATTCAAACAAAATGTTTTATAGAATTTATATCTTGAAAAATGATATTTTTCAAGATTTAATATTTAGAACTTAATTATTTGTAAGTCTAAAGTGAAGACTCTTATTATAAATTGTACGATAGCGTTATTGTGTAAAAACTTCACAGATTGTTAAATTTCAAAATTATACATTTTTCCCAATTTTAAAATTAAAACAAAATCCATTGACATCATCTTTAATTCCTGGGTAATTACACTTATAGATATGCCTATCCAATGTAATATATCAAAACATAGTTTATCACAGTTTAATTTGTGTTTCATTTCTTTTTTTTCTTTTTTTTTTTTTCTTAGTGAAGTTTTAAACCAAAAAACACAACTAGTAAAAATTTTAAATAAGTATTTTTTAAAAATACTTGCATACAACAATATTTCTACCTCAACAATATTTGATAGAACTTTAAACTGATACACATGCAAAGCAACCTCTTGCCTCTGAACTAGCCAACAGCACAACAAAGAGCACAATTTTTCCCACAATGCCTGGATGAATAAAAATTTTTCCTGTATGAATAAAATGTTTTTAACAAAAATCATGTATTAAACATTTAAGAACCACATTTTCATAAAAGTAATTTTCTTTTCTTTTCATTTTTTTTTTTGAAGGTTGATAATCAGCACATTAAAAAAGTAAATGAGATGTTTTATCATCAAACGGCCACAGTTGAGCATCTTAAGAAATATGTATTTTCCTAGAAGTCGCTGAAGTCTAATGTCATAAAAGTTGCTCAAGAATGAATCAATACTTTATGAATTTACTTTTTCAAGATTAAAGACATATGTATCATATTCAACTGTTTTGCGAAATTCTCTAACGTTCCTCAAGATAAAGTGATAGAACTCATCCGCTGCATCTTCAGTTGGCTTCTAAAAAAAAAAAGCAAAACCAAAATTATTTGACTTCCAAACAGCTAACTCTAAATACTATGGGCAAGATTAATTACTTAGTACTTACCAACAAGTTTAAAATTTTTGAGGATAATTTTCCTTGATCATAGCGTGCAAGCTTCTTTAACAGTTCTTTCATTAATGAACAAAGCTAAACAAATAACATGTTGATAAAAAAGAACTTGTTATAAAAAGCTTTTGATAATTATTAATCACCAAAACAAACTTTCATCTTACTTTTTCAACAAGTAAATTAATGCTTTCTATATGAGCTTTGCTGATAAATTGCTTTATGTCAGTGTGATAATGCATTTCCTAAAATTTATACAGTGTTTGTATCATATGATTGTCTCATTAGCAAAGATTTACTAAAAACATATCTAGAAAAGTATCTACTTCAGGATGTGATGAATCTTCAACTGTGCATAGTTCATCAGCCTAAAAAAAAATATTACAAAACTGTTTTCTTTTTGTTAAAAAAAAATTTTGTAACTTAAAATTACACTACTTAGTAATTAAAAAGCAGTTTTCCTTTTAAAGCAAAACTTTCAACAGCTAAAAAAATATAAATAACAATGAGCACATAATACTCCATCTTTCGTCTCCCATTGAATATGAGTATAATACTATGAGTAGTATAACACTATAACACTAGAAAGAATACTTTGCAGAAATGAACTGACACTGTAAAATTGTATACTTCCTTTAGTGAAACTGTAGTGTGAATTTGAAACTTTTCAATAGCTGAATGCAAATCTAAAGTTTTGTTTAGAAAAATTTGAAAAAAAGTTATTTTAAGAGAAGTGTGTTCAACCGAAAGTAGTTAGTTGGCATAATATTGCTCCTCGCACTTCACACACCTGACAGTAAATTTTTGGTTATTAATACAAATTTGAGACAAAAATTTTATAAAATGAGTTAAAAATGTTTAGTTTAAAAACTTCATTGAATGAATATTAATCCTAAATAACAAATAATTATATTTTGAAAAAAATAAAAAATTATATTTTAATTACAATTCAACTTAAATTTGCATATAGACATTCTTAACAATACTAACTTGTTCATCAGCCCTACAAAGTACATTGATCATCACACAAAGTTCAACTGGAACAATGTATTCCAGATTTGCTCGCCCACTCAAAATTCGCCTTATATCATTTGACACTCTTAAAAAACAATAAATCTTTATGTAAATTTAGACAAAAACAAAAAAATAAAACAAAAAAAAAAGCAATAAAACCCTTTTAAAGCAGATTTTAACTCATACCTTGTCACAATAGCTTCTGTCATGTCAGCAGCCATAAGTTTTAACCGAGTTGCAATATGTTCTCCAAAAATATCATCTGGCCAATGAAGATCTTGAATAAATGCTTGAATAGAACCAAGTTTCCAAAAAATCTCTTCTGAAGTAGCACATCCATGACTAAAACAAACAAAAAAAAAACAAAAATTCCATCAAATTTAGGTAAGTGTTAAGTATTTATATAAATAAAATATGTAAAAGAAAACTGCAAAATAAATTATATCTAAAATGAAAGAATTTTAAAATCAAACATAAGGAAGAGAATATTAAAAATACCAACCCAACTGATTGATAAGTTTCTTTATAAAAGCCTTTATCAACAGATCTTGCAATTGATGATTCCATGAGATCTATGTAACGAACAACCAGCGGAGAGAATTTTTGCATCAAATGTGTGTGGAACTTACCCCCTCGTAATGATGCTACAAATAAATTCAAAAAGCACCATGAGATTTTATTTTACTTTATAACTTTTAAAAAAAAAAAAAAAAAAAAAAAAAAAAAAAAAAAAAAAAAAAAAAACACAAAGATTTTATTACATTCCATTCTAAGGTAATTATTCAGCATCTGAAACAGAGCAAAACTGTCCCAAGTATCTGGTGGTTGACTATCTAATGCATCATCCATATCAACAGCAAATAAAGACCAAAAGATCTCAGTATGCTCCATCATCAGTTCGTTATACCATGCAAGAGCCTGGCAACAGCAAAGTGATGTGATGATTTTTAAAGTTAACAATTATTAATCTAAACTAATTCACCTTTTTGTGCACAGCACCAGGGTTTTGGTGCACAAGGTGTGTGAACTCATTTTTATACTAGTTTTTTAAAATTATCTTTATTGTATTTTAAGTTTCTGTAAAAAGCAAAGAATCTGATCAAAATCAAAAATTTCAAATATTTTAAATTTTATACTTAAATAACTTTTAAATTTTCCTTTCTAAATTATTAATCTTAACTTTTAAATAAGGAGAAAAACAATGACCTCTGAATGGTGCTCTTCATTTTGCTGAATCAGCTCTATACATAATTCTGCCAGTTGAATTATAATACCCAGTTTCTCTTGTGGAGATATATTACCTTGAAATGAATCTAAGAAAACAATTTACAGGTTTTTTAAAAAACATATTTTAACATATAATTAAATCTATTTTATAATCATAAAATGAATAGGATTAAAAAAATCATTAAATAAAAAAGGGATTTTAAAAATGATAAAAAAAAAAAAAAGGATTATATAATTAGTCTCTTTTCCTTTTCTGAATGTTACTTAACATTAAAATAATCATTTGAAGAGACGACAACTTTCAAAGTATTTTAAAAACCTTGTACTTTAGCATACGAAGAAAGTCTAGTATAGTTAACAAGAGCAGCTCTGCGTAAGCAATCTCGAATAGCTTGCTTAACATCTTCACTGTCTTCAGGGTCTGCAGAGGGCATCATAGTATCTTTTGAAAGAACCTTAAAAGAAAACAGTTTAAATTTAGTTGGTCAAATGGAACAAAAAAAAATACACAAATTACAAAGAGAAAAACACACCCTTTCAAATATTGTTAAAGTGCTTTTTAATGCACCTTCTGGCCTGCCAAAAGGAAAACAATATCTAAAAATACAAAAAACAACTATTTCAGCTTAAGGTATAAAAATATTTGATTAAGACTCAAATTCTTTTACTCCTCTTATTTAAACATTTTCTGCAGTTTTTTTTTTTACTTATTGCACTTACCTTTTCTGACTTCCAATTTCTACTATGGCTAAATTTTTACACAAAAAAGTAATAAATCTAGATAATATAAAATTCAAACTATTTTCTCAGAAAAAAAAAATTTGAAATACTTTAGAGGTTCGAATTAATTCTATATAATATTTTATTTCCTTACAGTCTGCTAAATAACTAATAAATTTTATATATTTACATATATAAAAAAGTCAAACATTTTCTTTTTTAATTTAAAAAAAAAGGTAATCAATTCACCTGAAATGAGTTATTTGATTGGCCAAATAAGACTTTAGTCGATTTTTCATTTCATCAAATCGCTCTTTTTCGTCTACTGTTACTGTATTCACACCATCTGGTCTGGAAATTAAAGCAAAATAATATTATAACCATTAACTTGTAAAAATATTTCTTGCTACTAAATTGGAAAAAGAGAAAGCTAATCATTTTATTGTTTTTAGCCATTAAATAAAGAAAACAATTTTACATTCATAAAACTCTAGTGAAATAAACAGCACTTGCATGTGTTGAATTATAATTGTACAAAGTAAATTATCAATTATCTTTAACATTTTTTGTTGCAGTTTTTTTACCTGTTTCCCACAACATGAGATGCACAAAATGCATAGCTGTAATGAAAGAGAGTAGGATCAATCATTGTTCCATTCTCAGCTCGCTCTAGCAAATCAGCCAAGTAACAAAGATGTCTGTGACAACCCCGAACACCATAACGGGCACAATATTCATCAAGTACAAAAAGTTGACCAGGTGAAAACCACCCCTATAATTTAAACGCTTCTCCTAATCAGTGAATTATTTTGTAAAAGAAAATATTTTTTTAAACAGTCTTATAAAATCATTTTGTAGCAAAATAGTTAGCAAAAAAATTACCAAGCAAGTGTAGGAATCATTAAGACGATGAAGCAGTGTAAGACGCTGAAGTATGGAAAACATTTCTGCCTGATCAAAATCAAAAGGATCAGCTTGTACAATACCACCCAGGCCATGTTTTAAAGCTCTTTCCAAGTCTTCAAATATGAGATAAAGATTACTTTATTTACATAAAACATATACTTGTTTAAAAAACTCAATGGGAAAGAAAAAGATATATCAAGTGGTTTTTGACATAAAAATGATAAGGATGACCAATATGATTATAAGAGAGACATTAAATATTACACAAATTAATTATAAATATTACTATTATATTGCTATTTAAGTTTTTATTGCTTAATGTTATCAATAATATTTTTATTTAATGTACAATAAAATAAGTTACAGTATATACAGTATATATATATATATATATATATATATATATATATATATATATATATATATATATATATATATATATATATATATATATATATATATATATATATATATATATATTTCCTAGAAATATTTACTCTATAACTAATCAAAATTGTTTTTTAAATTACTGCTCATTAAGAATTTAGTTTAAACAATCTTTAAAAAATCCATTTTAAAACAGTTTTAAAAGAACTTTCTTGTCTTAAGCTTTAATTTTAAACTTTCAGTAATGAAATGAAACAAGTTTATTTAGTGTATTAAATTTTCATCATAATACTGTGTACATGCATGTACACAAAAAGATTTTAAAGGAATGAGATTTTTGAAATCAAAGTAAAAAATAATTTCAAAAAAATGAAGTTTCCAGAAAATCTTAAAGTTTTTTATCAAAAGACTGAAATATTTTACATAATAAATATTTTATTGTCAAAATTAAATATTAATGCTGCTCACTATTTATATTTTTAGACAAATTTTTTTAAAAACTTTCAAAGTTTTGTTGGAGGAAACAAATAGTAAAAAACACACCCATTACTCTCAAACTAAAGAAAAACTTTTTTAATTTGTAAAGCAGTGGGTGTCTTTTTTAAAAAAAAAATTTCTTAAGGTTACTATGAAAGAAGAACAAAATAAAGAACTCTCACCCCCTCGAAATTTTTGTATTATTCTGTCTGCCCCTGATGCTGAAACTCCAAGTTTTGGGATTGCAGGTTTAAAAGATTGACCAGTTGCATTATACAAATTATATATCCAATTGACTCTATCAGCATTTTCCTCTGCAGCAAATATCACTTCATCACCTGCTTTTACCATGTTAAAAAAGAACCGACCTCCTTCTAATTCTAAAACAGCAAATTGAAAGCAGATATTAACTTTCATACCACAAACAACCAAAAAATGTTTTGCTTAAACATTATAATTTTAAAAATATCTTTCTTATGTGCTTTAAGTCAATTTTCATAATTTCATTATGATTTTTAAGTAATTATAATGATTGAAGTTGCACAACTTTCTGAGAAGTGAGAGAGAGAGGGGGGGGGGGGGGGGATGGCAGAAAAGTGTGAAACCTGGATTTAATATCAATCTGATTGAGAACAACAAGTTCATTGAACCATATAAATTCAGATAGATAGAAAAACAAGTCAATTATTTACCACTGTCATTTTTATCATCATCATTATGACTTTAATTCTTTATAATAATACTTTTATTGTTATTATAATAATTATTACAAATGACAATTTTACTTTTAATGCATAAAAGGTTAAATAAAACCTTCTGTTTTTTCTGCGAAATCCACAGTGTATGATTCCACTCCCATGACCTCTCGTGGTGATTGTTTCTTTGGACGGTATGAACATAATACAAACTTGTATTGACTGACCTGAAGTAAAATTTTATATTGCTTGATTTATAAACAAAAATATAAACTTCAGGAAAGAAAAAAAAACTTATCTCATTAAACAAAAAAATTATTAAGAACAAAAATAATCAACAAAATAATGCAAAAAAAGATAAGAACCTGTATGAGCATGAAGTATCTTTTTTTCCATTGCTTCCATGTATTCTGACCTTTGGCATACAAAAATCTACAAAAGAAAGAAAACTATTAAACTCCCATACTTTTAAATTTAAACATGCTTTTTCATCATTTTTTGCTATAAGACTTTCAGCTACAACATTTCTACTCAATGAAAAGCTCAACAACAATAACAGCAAAAAAAGAAATGACATACCCCCCCTTTTTAACATTTTGAGGGCGTTCCATCTTTATAGAGACTTTCAGTTTTATAGTATCACCACTCCATGATTTATGTGGAACCATTGTGTACCACTCATAGTTATCTTGCATTCCACAATGAGGAGTTAATGTCAGCTACAATTAAAAACAATTTTCAAAATTGTAAAACACTTTTAATTAAATAGTTAACTTACATTCCATACATTCCGTGAACCATTATCATAATTTAATTTTAAAGTTGTAGTTAAATTTTGTGTGTCATTTTTAAAATTATATAATTGCCATATTTTCTTCATAAATTCTTTAAAACATAAACTAAAATACACTGAAATCATGTGCTCTGAATATGATAAGTAAATTATTATATTATGACGGTCATAAGCACATAATGCATACATTCTACTACATTGATCATAGGCAGATCATAAATTCTACAATAATCATAAGAACATCCAATCATAACTTTAAAAATAAAATGTTTAATCAAGCCAGATGGCCTTAAACAAATTAAAAGTTTAGAAACAAGCCTTACAAAAAGAATCTTACACAAGCAAGTTCTTTATCATCAGAGAAATTTAGTTTTGAAGAATGTTCGGCCATTAAACGAAGTTTTAAGATTGGTAATGGCTGATTAGTTGTCCATTCCCCTTGTGTTTCCCATCTTAAATTGAAAATAAAAAACAATATATATATATATATATATATATATATATATATATATATATATATATATATATATATATATATATACACATATATATACATATATACATATATATACATACATACATATATATACATATATATTAGTCCATTAGTGCAAATAATAGTAAATAATAAAATAAGTATTTGAATTGTACTCACAAAGGAGTTCCAGCCTCAGCTTGATCAGTTTGCAACTTTACATCGCCTTCAACCTATATTAAAACTTTGAACTTTACTTGCTATTCTTTTACCTTTTTAACATTACTCTTCTGCTTTTGGTTTGTGATCAAAAACACTTTTATAAAACTTGCATTACAAACTGTGATTCATTTTTCAACAAACAAACAAACAAAAAAAAGGCTGCGTGTTGTTAGGTGCTTTTGATTGCTTTTCGTTTCAAAAAAGAAATATGCAAAAATTTATTAGTTTTCATATAATGTTCTTCTACCCACACTAGTTAATTTCCAAAAGAAATTTCCTGAAGAAACATTCTTTTGCCATAAAACTCATTTTTACAAAATTTTTCAGTTATTTCAAATTAAAGTTTTTTCATAAAATAGCCACTTTTAAATAGATTTATTAAAGTAATAAAGTAAAATACTAAAAAGTTTCACAGAATTATTTTCAGAACTATTTGGTGAATAGGATACTTTTCCCATTTTCCTTTTCTGCATCACATATTACTAAAAAGTGCTATAAATAACTTAAAACCTAATATTATTAATATTTACCATTTGTTTGCTTACATTAAAAAGTTACAATTACAGAATCAAGATGGATTTATTGTAAACAAATTACTGCATTTATTGACCAAAAAATAACTCACCTCCATCACAACAAAAACAATTCGATTCTGGCGAATAGAACTCAAACCTGAAGCCTCCATAACTGTTACCTAACAAATGACAAATAAAATCAGAGAAAAATAATAAATATGCCACTATGAGTTTTAGATTAGAAAAATATTATAGACTTATATCATGATCATACTATGTCACTGCAATGATGGAAAACCAACGCAAAACTTTTTGTTTTTGATATAATAATCTAAACTTTTTTTAAAAAAAAATTATATTAAATGAATTCTTTTAACGCTTCAACAATTGTTAACTTTTTAAATTTATGTTCAGAACTGAAAATGCTCAAGATTATTTAACACCTTCATAGTGCTGACTTTAACATCATTAAACCATGTGACAGTTTTCCTTGTCCAGAAAAATATTCATGGTATCACATATGATAAAATATATCTTTTTAGAAGCAAAAATTCACCTGTAAGTTGAATGAAAGACCAGATACAGCTTTTACCAGCACTTCATTATCATCATTTACATCCATCATTGAAATAACATTGTTTGGAGCACTAAAATATTTGATATACAAGTAATTTAGTTATTTTGGTTAGTTTTTGATAAAATTTTTTTTTTAAAAAATCTAAATGAATCCAAGCAATTCTTTAAAATTCATAAAAACTTTACTAAGGAAAATACCGTTTTATTTTGTAAAGACCTGATTTTCCATCAGAGCCACTTTTAGTGACAGGAAATGCTTCAAGATGAATGGACATCAAGGCTTTCACCATTGCTTTCTGCTCTTCTACATATATTTCTTCCATATTTTTGTGGATAAACTTTGGCATATTCTATAAAATATTATTATTTGGACAACAAGCAACAACAAAACAATTATTTTGCAGTTTTTATATAAAAACTGGGAATCAGGCCTTTCACTGACGAAAGTAATGACTATATAGCTTACAAGTTCTGCATAAATGAGATCACAAAATTTACTTTAGAAACTTTATTTTCAAAAACTTTGTGACATTAGCATTACATTAACATTCTCAATGAAACTCCTGACACAATTTCAAAATAAATTTACTTCTTTTGACAGTGTAGTTAATATCTTTTGACGTGAGTGTAATTCTCTCCGTATGCATGCAGCTTGTTCATCGCTATTATCCAGCTGAAAAATTTTAAACTACAAATGATAAAATAATGCAAAAACTTGCAGATAGATATTTTTTTATTTCTTAAGAACTTTTATGCATTAACATTTTGAATAAATTTCATGGTGTATATAATAAAACAAAATAGTAGATTTTCAAGCATTAGAATCTCTCTAACTATGGCAATAAAAAAAAAACAATTTTCTTTTTTTTCCTAACTGAAAAAGATATACAGGTTTTGTTGATATTGAAATTTATTCTTATTTTTGGGTAATATTAAACCAAAACAAGAGGAAAAAGGAGTAAAATACTGTTTTATTTTAAATACCTGACATGCATTGAAAAGAATTTGATGCTCATACTTCTTCACTCCAAGCACTGTCTGAAACATTTCATATAATTGCTCTTTTGATAAAATTAATTCAGAAGCAGCAGTTGCTGCAAGACGTGCAGGTGTTCTTTTTTGATCCTCATCACCCCTGTATATGGCATCAAATTTTGCCATCCAAGAACTTAATACAGTCTCTTTACTAAGACCTTGAATATCAGGTATGCTACGTACACGCTTAGTAATATTTGCTTTAAATATCTCACGGAAATCATTGGCAGAATATCCACCTGAATTAACCATTTTATGAACTCTATCGCAGCAAAGAAAACTATCATAATATGATTGAACAGCAATCCGAAAAGCTTCATCAGCAACTATATTTGTTTTACCATCTAAAAATGAAGTAAAACGATCTTTAATAGTTGTTAAGTTTTGTTTAGTAACTTTAGATGCTCTTCGTGCCATGTCTGTTGATTGTTTTGCATTGAAAGGATAAGATATACAACGAGAAACAAATACATACAGCTGTAGTCTTTTCATATGTTCAGAATCAGCAGGATATTCTTCATTAGATATATTATCTCCAGGTAAAGTTGAAATACAATTTATCTCATTTGGTTTTGAAGATCTTAATTTTAGGCTCATCATATTAATACGGGAGAGTTTTGGTGAACTTGTAGAAGTTACACTTATATTATCCAAAGAACCATTTTGAGGGGTGAAACTTGTTGAATTGCCATGTTTTAGCGTGGTTGAAGAGCCAGAAGGGTCTGTTTTAGAAACATCATTAGCAGAACCGAAAGGTGTGCTGCTGGATGGATTTTCAGGAATAACTTCATCTTCATCACCTGAAGAATCTGATTCAATCATCTTCACATAAACAGGTTCTTCATACTTTATTCAAATTGCATACATTAAAAAGTAAAATATTTTTTGTGCTAAAAATTAGAATTCCAAAACAACTTTATACTTTAACTCAGTCTTTAACATAATTTAAATACTTTTGTGCATATTTGTGCATAAAGTGCTACCATTATAAATAGATTTATATATATATATACATATATATATATATATATATATATATATATATATATATATATATATATATATATATATATATATATATATATATATATATATATATATATATATATATATATATATATATATATATATATATATATATATATATATATATAGTGCATTCAATTTAAATAACTTCATGTAGTACGCAATAAGGCTCACTCTAAAACCACTGCATGAGACTAACACCTTAGCATAATCATTTCGAATTTATTTTTAGTTTAAAGCATAATCATTTCGACTAAAGACTGTATCAATACGGTAAGTTAAGTATGTAAAGTTATCGCATGTACAGTTAGCGCTGCAACACTAGACTTTAGAGAGTTTAACTTTTTATTTAAAGATGAAATGACGATTGAAAATTTGAATTTACTTTTTTTTAAACCGGACGTATCAGGCAATATGTATAATTAAAACCTCATCTCTTTTTTTTTAATCCATGGGATTTCCACAGATTACGCTAATCTTTATTGTCGCGTTCTTTATAAAGCTTTAGGGCGAAGACCAGAAATTTTGTTGCGTATTTAATATAACATTCGCTGGATGACATCAAGCATATTTTATCGTTAGGGGTGCATTATTGACGAGTTTTTTTTGAGATATCGTTTACTTTAGACTAAAGAATCTTTAAATAAAATTTGAACAGGTGTTTGGACAGTACTATTTATGTTTTCCTAATTTAATAATAAATCATTTTATTTGATTTGATTAGTTTTAAAATGTTTGTTTAATTTGATTATTTACAGCAAAAAATGCAGAATCAAAATTAGTTAAAAACTGATGTTTTAATGAATTGATTGTTTTCTTCAACCTCTGAAATATTTGCGTTTTAAACAGAATAACGTATTTTGAAGAATGTAAAAAAAATTCTAAATCACTGACTAAGCTGATTTTGAACATGAAATTTGTGTAAAGGTACTTGTTTGATAAATCAATGAGGAGGTAATCTGGGCACAGTCATAAAATAGTTTTCTGCTAAAGGTTATAAGCTCGACATATTAAAACTTCACTCAAAACGGTTACTTTTACCCTACTCATTTACTTTCAGTAACAGTTTATGTAAATAAACATATGCTCTAATTGCAAAAAATTCCGTTTATTAAATGTAATTCGTCTTCTAATTTCTTATTGGTAACGTCATTAGAAAAAACAGTGAAAACAAAAAGATTTATCTTTTAGTGGTGCGGCATTTATTGCGGAAAATGACATAAAGTACGAAAGTGCTAGTTAATTGTGAAACAATTCGAAGAACACTAAGATCAGTTTTACTAGTAACTTTGAAGAATGATCTATTGAAGGCATATGTTTGTTATTCGTTTGGTAGCAACAGTTAAACCTAAGGAGGTTCCCAAACTGGGTTCTGCGGTCGGAATGGGTAACGCAAGAAAAAAGTTAAAACGAAAATGCAATATTAAAAATACAAAATATAAATATAGCTTAATTTAAAATATAAATATATATATAAGATAAAGTTTGTTATTTATTCTTTGTAAAGTAAAATATTGAATATTTTATCACAAATATAGTAAACCGAACAACTTTTGTTTTTCTTTGAGCCCTATTGTTTAAATCATCCATTTGTTTTAATAACCTTAACAACGATTCATCAAGTATAAGCTCCTACATTTGTATTTTAAGATAAGTTGAACTTTTTGAAGTTTTTAAAAATAGAACTTTTTATGCTTTTATTGAGCAAAATTCTTTGCTCTGATAAATTCATTATGCACATATAAACTTGTTTAATACTTTTGAAAAAATACAGCAAGATTAAATAATCAACATTTATTAACAACTATACTTTTTTCTTTCCTTCATTTGAGGGTGGAGGGCCTTTTTTTTTACTGAAGAGGTGCTGGGGTTGATTCTTAATTAGCTCTTGCACCTCATAACCTGGATATTGTATTCGTTTTTTGTCAGTTGTTATTTTGTTCCTCTGTTGATGCGCTTTTGCAAGATTTTTTTGGAGGAGAGCGAAAGGGAGTTTACGGTGGTTTTTTCAAATCAAGAATTATCTAGTTGTTATAATACAATTACTATTAATATAAACAGGAAAGACAACATCAAAATCCGAGAGAAAAAGTTTTTCATAAGTATTTGACCAAAAATGTTTTATTTATAATAAATGCTTATTCGAAGCTTATTCATGAGGGAGTGGGGTCGGGGAAATACATACTTCTAATCTAAGCTTCCGTGTTTTGAAGCCAAATATACCTATAAATAAAGAACATGTGCCTTAATATTCCCTAAAAAAACATGTGCAATATTTTTCTGCAAAAAATTAATTTTTATCAGCAAAACATTCGTATTTTATAACTGTTAAGCAAAAAAAAAAAAAAAAACCTTCATTATTTTCCTTTCTGAGTCCTGCAATACTTTTGATGTTGGAAGGAATTCTATTATAAAAAATAACTTTATCGAAAGTAAAAATTATTCTATTTGCTATATTTCTGCTATTTAAATAGAATTTCTATTTTACTACAAAATATTAATTATATAAACAATTGTTAAAATAAACAATCCAGAATTTTATCTCAATTTTAATTTTATGTGTACAGAAAAGCATACTTTATTTTAAGGAATATGGAAAACTTTTTTTGTACAAAAAATTTGTTTTAATATTCAGTTATTTTTTTCTGAAAGCTATAACTTTATGTGCTTAGAAACCGAACAAAAAAAATAACGAACAAATGTAACAAGTAAACTATATATTTACCAATTCATTTATTCCAAAAATGGTAATGTTTCAAATAATCTGTGTTTTAGCAGTTTGTAAAAATCACTATAGCAACACTTTGAAACCATTGCAGCAATCTTAAAAAAGGGTATAAAAAAGATTTTTTTTAAAAAAAAAAGTTTTTTTTCTATGAAATAAAAAAGCTATTTCAATTTGTACATTTTACAACTAATGAAATGTTTTCTAAAATAATATCTCGGGAGTATTTTTTCTTTTCAAATTTGATTTATTTTTCTATAAAACACAATTTTAATAAGCAGTTCACAGCCAGATAAGCAGCAATCCTTTTTTCTCTTCCGAAAAAAGTTATTTATTTTTCTTAACTTTTAACCCCTAATAAAAAAAACAATACATCTTTGTATGTTTAATACTAAGTTTATAAAAATATCATTTATTTTAAACTCACTATCAATAACCTTTGATCATTTGTTTGTAATGCTAAAAAATGACAAAAGAACTAATCTGATATAAATCCGTTTTACATATTTTGAAGTAACTTTTCCAACCTTATTAAATTCTCATACGTTTTCTTAGAAAATTCTTTTTCGAGACGTTAGGTGGAATATTATCTGGAAAAAAGCGCTGCACAGTTTTCATTTCATTTTTTAATCTTAATGAGGTACGTATAAAAACCGATGCCTTAGTTCAATCAGCGGAATTTTCTTAGAGTTGTCAGCTTTAATACATGTAAGCATCAATCTGCTTGAACTTGGAGAGGATTATCTTTCACCAGGTGTATAACTTTGAGTTAAATATTAAAAGCATGTTTTTTTTATTTGATTGTTTTTCATATTCAAGTTGTTTTCCATTTGGGAAAAAATGTTGTTGATAAATAAAAATTATGCTTAAATTTCTGTACGCATTTCATAAAAGTGTACAGTGTGTAATTTTTCCTTAGTTAATGAACTTTTGTCAAAACCCTACAGTAAAAAACAGCAAGAAACCTGCAGCTTGCGCATTTTCCCAACTTTATTTTATCGTTCGTCTTATCGCTAATATCCAAAAAATCACAACCGTTCTAATAATTTCTAACAAAATGTGAATCACTCTCGAATCTCTATTAATTTTTAGCTGCATTTAGATTTTTTTTTTTACCCTTTTTTCTCCTGTTTAATGGCAATTCAAGAAGCAAAAAACAACACTAATAATAAAAAACAACACTAATAATAAAAAAAACAACACTAATAATAAACAACACTAATAATAAAAAACAACACTAATAATAAAAAAAACAACACTAATAATAAACAACACTAATAATAAAGTACTGAACTCTGCAATCATTTGCAACGGGGTCGTCTATAAATTGTGTTTTTGTGATGATTTGTTACAGAAGAGGGGGAGGGGAATGGTATTTAATTTTACGATGCAACAGTTTTTAGATTTATAAACAACTGCACAAAGCTACAGAGAAAAAAAATAATGCAGTCATCATTGCAAAAATTCAAGTCATAAATATTAAGTAACAAATATTATTTATAAATAAGTTATTGAGTTTTTATAATAATGATTGTATTATCTTGGAATTATCTTTAAATAAAGTAGAGCTAGAAATTGATCGAAGTCGTTCAAAAATAACAATTTTAAATATTTAAAGTTCAAAAATCTTTTTTTTGTTCATTCAAAAGTGACTTTTTTTAAGAAAAAGTTTAGAATAGAGACCTTCAGCTTCAGCTGTAAAATACTGGTACGTAGAACGAGTTGTGGGGAATTAAAAAACAAAAGCTTCGTATGTAAAAGTGCACGTATTTTACAGGTTTTGTATTTTTTCAAAAAATTAAAGCAAGTAGAAAAAACGAACAATAGACTTTGTAGATTTTGTTATATTGTTATATTTGATGCCCCCCTGACTGCCTCTGAAAGAATGTTCTTTGCTGTTAATTTATTTTTTAACAAAGAACATTATATAAAATGGACGGAAGAAATTTGTACAAAGAATTATTTGAGCATACGTCAATCCTTAAGTTCATGTAATGTTAAAGCAAGGATGTCAATAAGAAATAAATCCTATATCGAATGAAATAAATTGTGACAAAAGGCTTCCTTAAAAAGTCAAAGAAGTGTAAAATAAATATTCTTCCAAAGCAACAAAAGTCAAAGGCGACTCAATTACCTTTAAAACGTCTTCAGTTTTTACGATCTCTCATCCCAAAGAGACCGAATCTAATCTGAAAGCTCTAAGTTACCAGATAAAGATGTTAATCTAAAAAGAAGATTTGAAAATGAGAAACCAGAAATTATGAAATAGTCGGAAGAAAATCTGATTGTGATTCAACGCCAACAGCTAGAAATAAAGTGTTGGTTGTCCACGAATAGAAGAGGGTCAACTGCTAAATAATATGAAAATAGTCAAACTGTTTTTTTTAGTTGTAATTTTAAATGTATTTAAAATTTGATTGGTCTCTGATCCGGTATTCGAAACCTTGGCTATTCCAAAATCGAAATGGGTTTAAATGTTGTCACAAATACAAATCATATTCTTAGGAATGCTTCCCATGGAAAAAGTATTGTTTTGTCTGTGGAAAAGCAGTTAGCAATTTTGGACCGAAAACATCCACATTGTCAGATACTTGTTTATGCACAAAAAAAAAGGAGTGAAATGCAAAAAGATTATTGTTTATCTGCTGTTGAGTGATATTTGAATGGCTGCATCGAATCGGTCACCAGTGAAACTATATACCACTCTAAATGTTGTCAGCTATTCATAATATTAAATTAAAGGAGATGAACATATGAGTTAATTAACAAAATCAGAAGATCTAATTAATTATACGAAAACTATTAATAATGGATTTTTTGTAATACTATCATGAAATATGTTTTTTTAATGGAATATCTGACTTTAATTTACGTCAATCTTAAAAATATTTTTTTCAGACCAACTGCATTAGTTTCAAAATCTGGTTGTAGCAAGAATGTTAAAATGTTACTTAATATTCAAAAATATCTGACACACAAAATGATTCACTAAGATAATTAAACTCCGGTGACGAAGTTCAACGAAACGTATGAAGAGCTTCAATACGACGAAGATTGCGTTTGTACAAAATGATGGGAAACCTAACCTCGCCGGTTTCAAAAATGCAAAAAATATCATAATTTAAAAATTCGGCACAAAAAAAGGAACTGGACAACTTAAAAAAAAATGTGAAAGAAAAGTTAAAACAGTTGCAAAACTTATAAAGATTGTTGATTGATAGCCTCTAGGGAAATTGAGTTTCTTTTAAGGTTGTAAAGAACGAAAAAATCAACTTGTTGATAAGAGTGCTTTATTGAAGTTTATATGAAGCTTATTTGTAGTATGAAATATTTTTTTTTTCCAAGCTCCAACACTCAAGCACATTGTTAGTATTTATCCAGCATAATTGTAGCGTCGCAACTTATCCTTGGGGCAGTGCTGTACACTGGCTTGGGACCATTAGCGGTACGTTTTTTAACTTTAAATGGCTAAACCCTGTATTTGCATATTGTTATTGGTTTTTGTTATTAGTATCGCATATTATCATTTAAGTTAATTCCCCAATTCATTCTTTTCATATATCAAAGATAAAATGGGACTAATTTCATCTCAATGGTTGTTACACTATATAACAAGTGCTTATTTTTTTTACAGTTAAATTTTTGCTGCTGTATGATTATTATGCCCTTAGTTTTTATCTTTTTACAATATATGCTAAATACTTAAACTTCGGCCGTAGAAGGTATTATAACTTTTTTGCTGTTGCCAACTTTTGAGACCTATAGTTAGTTCCTAAAAAACACATATTTTATTTACTTTTTTTTTATTATTATTTTTTTAAATTTACATTTAAATAGAAATTCAACTGTTATATTTCAGTTTTTAAAAGTCACATACATTGGAGTCTGTGTTGTGTTGTTTCAAGGTTATTTGTGTATAACAAGTAAAGTAAGTTTTCATTAAATATTTAGTTATATATATATATAATTGTTGTTAAATAGTTGTCTCATTGTTAAAAATGATTAGTCGCTGTCATAACTGGGCTTCGGCGAAGAAAGATTTTTCGAGCTAAAGTCCAATTTAAACGACGTTGTATTTCATCCACGAAGTTTAAACAAAGTAAAACTATGTACAACTCCGTAATGTTAATTTTATATATGTTACGTTAAATTTTGTAAAGTTGATATATGAAGTGATATATATAAGATATATGAAGTGATACATGAGATAAGTTTATTATTATTTGAAGTGTTTCAAGTTCAGGGTATTGGTTAAAGTAAGTTAATGTACGGTTGCTAATCTTCTTCTTTAAAAGTGTGTCAACTGCTTGATATTACTTGTTACTATTTATGGGGTTTTTTTTATCGGTTGAATTCTTGTTCTAACTAATATTCTCTCGTATTCAGCGATTGTTTAAACATTTCTGGATTATTATTGACTAAAACCTAATATTACCAAAAATCTTTTTTCTGTGGTTATAACTGTGCAAAGAAAAATTATTAAGCATATTTATTTTAAGTTAATTATAGTTAGAGTTGATCAAACGTCTCAGATTTAATGGGACTATGGTAGATTTTATTCTGTCCCGCACTGAAAACCCGCAAAATGTCTCTGACTTCAAGTGCCTCACTTTCAAATTCGAATAACCACCTTTTACATTTGGACAATCAACTTTTTGTTAGCAGAGAACCAATTATATAGCCTGAGGTATTGTAATCCAGCTAATATGCTTCCAAAACAAATACGAATCGCTCCGTCAATATTTCTAAGTTTGTACTTCAAAGTTTGCTTCATAACTTTAACAAAATGGTTAAATGAGAGATTAGAGAAAGTTTTATAAAACAAATTGCTCGAAATCTTTCAAATAAAAAAAGCTCAGTAAAAATGTGGTACGAAAAAAAGCCATTTAACATCAAAGGATAAGTTTATTGTATGATAGTGTTGCAATAGTTGTATTTCAGTTTTGAGGTTTTTTTTATAAAACTTTAGTTTTTTTTACGCTTAAAAGTAAAACCGTCAATCAAGTGATAAACAATAAGTTTGAATTTATTTTGCAAGTGCTGTATACAGCGAACGCTGAAGTTAAGTAGTGGCAATAAAGAGTGGAGTATCTTTTTTGTTAGAGAAGTCTCGAATTGCAACTAAAAATATCTGTTCACCACTCTCGCCTAAGGGTCTGCGTATCTTTTCATTTATATATTGTTATCATTCCGATATGATATCGGGGAAAAAAAATCATCGGAATGACGAGAGTTCCGGTATACACCGAGATTTAAACTAACTACAATACCGGTTAAAATTTTTATAATGATATTACGTCGTAATCATTCCGATGACACTTTTTTTTTCCGATATCAAATTTGTATGATAACTATATGGAAATGAAACGATACGCAGACTCTTACTGTCACCCTCACTCCGCCTCTTCCTATTGTGAGTGGCCATTTTAGTTATTTTGTAGTTAATATTTGTATTTCTAAAGTTTATTGATATGTTTTAATTGTACAGACATTTTAAACATACTTACAGACATTTAGCGACTTTTAACCAGGACTGTGGAGTCGGTAAACTGCTGTTCCGACTCCGACTCCTTGATTTTATCATGGACCGACTCCGACTCCGACTCCGACTCCCGACTCCGACTCCTTCATAAGTAAGCAATTTGTAACAACAAATATACTGTAGTAAAATGTTAACATTGGCTATTTCATCACCATGATACAAATAATCCAACCACTTAGTGCTTTAAACAATATTTATTAGAAAACAATTTCTAAAAAAAAAATTTTTCTTAACTCTTGTTATGCAATAAACTCTTATGCGGTCACTAATAACATTATGAATTTGTCAAAATCATGTTTGAAATACTGTCAGTTGGACAGAAAGAACTTTTTCTTCTTTAGGTTCTTTGAATACTTACAGACTTTCTGTTTGTGGAGCAACTCTTTGGTGCTTGGTGGTGGCACGCCTAGCTTTCTGCTAAAAATATGTAGCACAGTGCCAGACAATTTAAGTCGGGAGTTGGGGGATCATGAAGTTATCTAGTTTAAGGGAAGGTAGAGGAGAGCGCAAGGGAGGTGATTTATGATTCTCAGTGATAAGCAGCAAAATATCCTATTGCTTATCACTGTTTTAAAGACCTTAAAATAACATGTCATACTCGTTGTCCTCCAGTTGTTTCAAACTACAATTCCCATCCTGGGATTTGTAGTTTTGTAACAACTGGAGGGCTAAAGTTTGATACTTGTGCTTTAGACTGACAGAACATAAAATATTTTAATGAATAACATTTATAAAATCCTTATGAAAATTATGAAACTTTCAAAGATTTTTTTTAAACCGAAGTCGGACTCGGTACAATTTTTCCGACTCCGACTCCAGCCAAAATGAGCTCCGACTCCGACTCAACGACTCCGACTCCGTCTCCACAGCCCTGCTTTTAACTCAATTTACATGCGACATGAAATGTTTAGATATTTGAAAACTTGTTTCCTCGATAAATTTTTTGTTGAAGTTTTCTAAGATGTTTTTCGTGTAACGTAGTTCCGTTTAATTAGTAATCATAAAATACTAATTTTTTTCAGTATAAAAGTTTTATGAATTAATATTATGGAGTTTACAATAACATTAATGGCCATCAAAAGATTACTTGGATAAACATAATGTATACGATTAGGCTTTTATTTTTTGTGGTTTAACTAACCGTAAAAAGTTTAAAAAGGTTTCCAGCGTGTGGGTTGGTTTTAAAATTTGTTTGATTAGAAAAGACCTTAGACATAAACACGAGCAAGCTACACGATTACATTAATCGATACTTTCGCGATACTTTTTGCTTTCGATAACGATACTTTTTGTTTTCTCAAAAATTTCCTGCTTCTCAGTAGGTGATTCTGTTTTCAAACATATTTGCAATTTCGTATGAAAAGTTGGTTTTTGCTCCTTTTATATTTATGTATGAACAGTTGGTAACGAAACAATTTTCTGTTTTGTCAAGAAGTTTTGAAATTGAGATGATTTTGTCATTTCAAAACTTAACTTTTTTTTTTTTATGTTCTTGGCTGTGCGGGTTAATGTGAATATCACATGGTTTGTTATGAACTGTTGTTATAAAAATAATACTTTAAATACCGCTTAACAAGAAGGACTGTTTTTGAATGAGATAAAAGTGTTTCAAAGCAACATATCTTTTATATAGAAATAATAGTAGAGACGCTTGAAAGTAATAAAGTAATGAACTAAAATTGTAAATACCAAGTAAAAAAAATTAAATAAATATGATAAATAAGATAAAAAAATGATGATGATGATGATGATGATGATGATGATGATGATGATGATGATGATGATGATGATGATGATGATGATGATGATGATGATGATTTAAAACAATATTTTTCTTAAAGCGCTTCTATTATAATAAAAACGGTACTTATCCCAGGTACCTATTGTGTTTTTAATAACTAAACCAGACCAGCATGTGTAACCCAAATAAACTTTATAACGAAAAAACTTGACATTGTTTATTTTTAAAAACTAAAGCACTTAATTATTTTTTTATTATTACATAAATACTTTTTATTATAGTTATCAAGAACTTAATAAAAAAAAGTTAATAACCAGTAAGTTTTGCATACAAACATGAAAAACAGACAAGATGCATTTAAGACTTAATTTAAATTAATAGTTTTAACAGTTTTAGTAAAAATTTAACAGACGAATTAAACAAAGCCTAAGATAAGAAATATGATTTTCAACACCGTCATTTTAAACTTTTTAATGCTAATTAAAAAAGAACGCAAGTTCCAGCGTGCTTTTCTTAGTGAAGTCGTTTAAATAATTTTCTTATTTTAGTGAAGTCGTTTAAATAATTACTTTCTAATTAGGTCCAGTCAACATAATCCTTTTGTTATAATAATAGATTTTAAAGTTTTTTTTGCGGAAGTATATCCCATAAACAGCTAAATCCAGAAATATTGACGTTTTATTGAATGAGGTTAGTTGTTTTTTTTTTTTTAATATAGAAATCTTGTTTGTCATTAAAATATAATGGAGAGTTAAAGAAAACGAGAACTTGAATTTAGTTTTTACAAAAAATGGTGAACAAAATATGAATAGCTATTTAGTTATTCAGTATTTAAAGAAGAAATTTTTTTCCTAAGAGTTTTATTTTTAGTAAATTCTTGAAAATCTTACGATCGAATTCGAAAAAAAGGTAACTCGCTTTTTAGATAAAAAAAAAAAGACTGATTTAAAAAAAAAAATTTCAGACTCTTAATCAAGTTTTTTTGATTAATGAAATTTGCATCGGAAAATGTTATAGAATTTATTCAGGTAATTCATTTATATTGTTTTGATTAATACCAAAATAACGAAGAAATGTTTGTATTAAAAATTTTGTGTATATTGTAAAATCTTATACTAGGTATTTAATTTAGTGAACTTGATAAAGTAATATACATTTTGCGAACTATTAATAATATTTCTGTTATTATTACTATAACTATCAGTTTATTGCATATTAGGATATTTTTGTAGGTTTTTGCTATACATATATATATATATATATATAATATTAATTGTTTCAATAGCAAATTTTTTTAATGAATGTTTTGCTGGTCTATAATCTTTTTCAACAAAAAAAGCTTATAAAAAAAGAATTGACCGAGAAATCTCATTAGTCATACTGTTTGCATGTGTTAGTAATAATAAATATAATAAAAATAGCAATTCAAAAGCAACTCTGATAATATAAAATAACATAAGTCCAAAAAACCAGTCGATATGACAATGTGTCTATTCAATAATTGATCACTTATTAAAACTAATTGGATGAAGAAAAAAAACTAATTGAGAAAAATACCTTAATGCTTTGGGGCATTTTGTGGCATAGAATCTTAAAACAATTTACGCATTTTATCCGTTTTTTTAAAAACTTTGGCGCTGATTTGCTCGCCATACGTTTCAAGAATTTTTTTCATGGCTGAATGCATGACGTCGATGCAAGAAGTGTTATGTAACACGCTTCCATCACCACACACACACACACACACACACACACACACACACACACACACACACACACACACACACACACACACACACACACACACACACACACACACACACACACACACACACACATGTTCTTCCATCACACACACATATACACACACATTGCATTTTTCTTTCTCCATAAATTATTTTAAATTTGAAAAATTACCTATTATAATGAACCGTGAGAATTTTATGTATAACGATAAAAGGGTCGTGTAATGTGAATCTTTGCAGAAAACGAATCGGAATTTCGCTCTCTCTCTCTCACAATCATAATAATGCTTTTTAAACATGTATTTCATCGCTGAATATCGTTAAGTGTGAATCAAGTTTAAACGGTTGCACACGTGTTACGATGATTTCGAATTTTTGTTATCAACAAATTGCATTAACGCACGATGCACTTAAAGAATTCATCATGATTTCCATATTACCTATTTTTATAATACTAGGTTACAACGATTTTGTTATAAAAGTTCATACAACTCCTGATATGGGTAACCCTCGTTAATTGTGCCTCTTCACTTTAAAGCTGTTTTCAACGGCCCTGTAATATTGATTTTCTTTAAGATTTATTCTATCTATCTGGGCAATAAGAAAAAAAAAAGGAAATTTTTTTTCGGACGAAATAGTTAGATTTAAAATTTATTGTTTTTGGAAACTGAGATGTATGCACTCTAACCTTTTACAGGTGGTTTTCTTGGGTCAGCCCAAAAAGTGAAAAATAAGTAATAGTAAGGTATTAGCTAGAATTATCTCCTATCTGTGTTCTATATTACCAAAAAAAAGATATAAACAATGATATATATATATAAAAATTTTTTATTTCGTGTTATTGGTAAAGTTTTAGCTTCGTAAATTTTTTTTCTATTTTTCACTCAATGACGTGATTTAGATGCATTCTTATGTTTGTAGTTATATAACATATAGTTTTAACATATCTCAAACAAACCTCAAGTAAAATTAACATTAAATCTCAAGTAAATAAACATTAAATCCAGCAAAATGTCATTTTAAAAAAGGTACTTTAAGTGCTTTGCAAGTACAAAGTTTACAGCTCCAAAAAAAATTGAAATACCATTTATTTTAAACTATCAGGAAATCAATTATATAAATTTCTCTTTGTAGAAAATTTGCGATTTTTTAACAATGAAAATTTAAAGTTTTATGTTTTGACCAATGTTATAGATTAACTAGATGTCTAACTTTATAAAAATTCCGTAAGAGAAAGTGAATTTGCTTCACTAAAGTTTTTAATGCCGGTAGCCGTTTTTTTTTAAACTGATAACAATACATTTTTTGATTTATCATTGCGTCATTTTAGGCTGGCAAAACAAACCTGGGCTGGCAAAAAATTTGCTTCACTGCGGAAGCGCGAGTTAGATATCTAGTTAAAACTTGTCATTGGTTTTGACACTTTACATTAGGTTTGAATACAGAAACACGTTTTTCATGTCCTAAGTAAAAGTGTGAATGCGATGATCGCTTTTAATATCAGTTTGAGCAAACGTTGTAACGAAAATGCTCATCAGAAATAATTTACTCCAAATTCTATATGACAACAATTCTATATGACAACAAATGTTTTCAAGTCTTGTAGGTTTTGGAAATCTAAGAACAAATGACAGGTATAACTTTTAAGTGTTTGCGTCAAAAGCTTGAACAAAAGTTTATATAAAAGAAAAAAAAATTAAAGCATAATAAAAATATACGAATATAAACAAACGTATTTTTCAACCGATCACCACACAATAGATGAATAAGAAATTGGTGGCCAATTTAATTTTCCGGAGTTGACATTTTTTTTTTCATTTTTAAATATTCACTTGAACCCCAATTTGACCCTCATAACCTTGTTAACCATACATAACCCTGGTTTTAATACTTCTATATCTATAAAAACTCAGTAAATAACAAGTAAGGCTTGTTATTTACTGAGTTTTTTTTAGGAAATGTCTATTTTTGTGATTTATAAATGTTTTCTTTGTCACATTTAATTGTAGCTTGTTCCAGTTTATTCGGAGATAAAAAAAAAAATATGAAAATGCTATAAAAACACGTCATCAGATTTATTGAAATAAATTAAAAAGTATTCACTTAAATGTTGAGCAGGTTTAAATGTTGAGCAGGTTTAAATGTTGAGCAGGTTTAAATGTTGAGCAGGTTTAGCCAGTTCTTTAAGTTTTTTTTTTTTAGAGTATTGAACTTATGTCATTGAAGTTGCACTTGCTATTTGTTTTATCTTCGATCGACATCATGATACGTGTGAGACAAATAAGAAGTATCGATTTTCACAAGAACGCTGTTCTAACTGGATCATTATTTTTTAGAACCAATCGGTTTGTTTACATTTTTACTTTGGCTATATTAAACTTTATAAAAATTTCTGCCCCTCAAACAGTTTTTCAAGTAGAGAGATTTCAGGAGCCCTTAGTTACGGATACCGTAACATTCAAAGGGAAATGTATTTCTTACAAAACCTGTGACAATGCAGACGCTTTCGGCTTGTCTAGCAATGACCCATGTCAATGTCGATGCAAAGATTCAACAATGGTATCAAGCTCTGCAAACAAATGTATTCCAATCACAACGACTGAAGGTGAAAGTTTTTTTTTCTTCTAAAAAAACAAGTTTTTTTTTTTAATCAGATTCTATGTAAACAGCTGACAAATAATTTCTAGATAAAATGTCCCGTGTTAAGATGTCGTAGGATAAAATTATAAACCATTATCCGAAAATTAAATCTTAAAGTCTGAATCCTTGGCATGACAATTTGCGTAAATAGTTTTTATGTTAAAGTATATCTTTAGTATAATATTAGCTTAACATGGAAGATGAACGGACATCGAAAAAAATAGATTTTTGTTTCTTTTTTGTTTTCTTAGAGTTTTTATTCTTTTTGTCAACAAAAAGTAAAAACTTTTAAGAGATGATCGTGTGTGGAGGTTGTTACTTTAAAAAAGAAATCGGCAAAGATTTTTCATAAGTTTTGTAGATAGTTTACAAAAATAAGCACTCAGGAAAAACATATCAGCAATCAATTACTCTTTTTTTGTAAAGATTTTGTACTACGATTTTTTTATGAATCAAATTCGTTTTCCAATTTCGCCTAATTTCCGCCTAATTTTGTTTCGGCTGAAACTGCAAACATTAATTTTCTCATGCCTGTCTTAGGATGGTAAAAAAAAAAATTTCCTGAGGAAATTATAAAATAGTAGGAAGGAAAATTGTAGGAAGGGATAAATAGTGATTTTGCAAAACCAATTTGACAATAATTCAATAAATGCCAGAAAAATATAAATGTATTAATGGATTATTATGCCACTTATTTGAAGAAACAAAAAAGTTTTAATTGATTATTTAAAAAATGAATTAGGCCTTCCTACCACAGAAATTTACATCCAAACAAACATCTTTTGTTTTCTAATCTGTATATCAAAATCTTTTATGTAGCGAGCATTTTTCAAATGGATAGCAATTTAATAGCAAATGGTTTTCAGTAATCAAATAAGAAATACTTCCATTTAGAGTCGAACAAGTTTAAAAAACTTTTTAACCATGGCTCCTGTGTCATTAAGTTAATCATCACTTAAATGATCATTGGTTTAGAGATCAATGCTTTAGGATTATTGCTTTAAAGATAATTGCTTCAGAGATAATTGCTTCAGAGATCATTTCTTCAAAGATTATTGCTTTAGAGAATATACTTAAAAAAGCTAAAAACTTTTTTTTTGATAAAAACGTAATGTACATTTATTTATCATCAACTATGCCCATTGTATCATCTATTATTTTATAATTTGTGGTGAGATATTTGGCAGTCAATTTTAGAGTATAACACAGCAATTAGTGGGAAGTACTTTTGGCTGAGCATAATAGAGTTGCAAAACTACTTTTTTCCATGTATATTTGGCCACAGAAGTGAACTATATGAAAGTTTAGACAAAGCAAAAACATCTTTAATTTCATTAATAACAGCTTGTAATAATGAACCTTGCAATAGCAATACCTTGTAATAACGATATCTTGCAATAACATTCATTATGGAGTTTTTTTGTAGGAAAATTTAAATTTTCAATGAGAACCTTTGCTCATATAAATGCCTCTTAAGTTTTTTTTGGTGCTAGCGGAAAGGTTTATCAGAAATTTCAATGGAGCCTCTTTCGCATGTTGAGTTCCCTTCGATGGTGTGGTGTGGCTCATTACTCTTTTCTACACCATGTCGTATTTCTCTCATCTTCACGCAGTTTCCTTTTCATTGAGATTGAAATATTTTTTTCAACTTTCATCTGCACACTCACTTTAACAACTTATTATTTATGTACTATGTATAAATAAAACATAAACAATAAAGTGTATTATGTATAAAAAATACATAAACAGTGAAAGTGAGTTCTATTATTGTAGTACTGTTGTTATGATTTAGTACAAAATAACCAACAGACTTTTCCTGTATAAAGTTATTGCAATTCAAATGCAAAATTTTTAGTGTTCTTTTACTTGAAAAGAAGTTTGAACGTCAACAAAATTCTTTTCAAAATTCTTTTTCATTTATTTTAGAGCAAAAGAATTTAAATAGAAAAGGGATTTTTTCTTTTCCGATTTTCTTTTACTGGTTAGACAATTCGTTTTTAGATGAGATTGATTTTCGAAAAAATTTTCCTTAGTTTTTTTTTTAAATTTACAAATGCTGTACAAAAGCTTCATCCAATGAAAACTTCAAGAACGGAAAATTTTTTTAAACCATTTATACAGAAATTGATGAATTCGATTTCTTAGTTCTAAAATAATAGATATTTAAGTATTTAAAAATTTATAAAAAGAAATTAGTAGTAATTAGAAGTTTGATCAACTTTTTTTTTTTTTACTTTTTACTATTTGACCTATATACGGCCCTAGAGCAGGCTTAGAATAACGCTAGAGTCTGTTTTAAAAAAATAATCAGCGTCTCCTTCAGGTTTTAAATGTTTACACTTTATTAGCAAGTTGGAAGATACATCGAGAGTTTGTTTATGTTTAAAGTTTGAAGTGTTTTTTTTTCAAATGATAATACTTAAGTCTATCGACCTGCATGAACTAATATAGTTAATATTAATATTAATATAATTAATATTAACATTGCTTCACAATTTTTTGTTAACTTTAAATTAGAAGTTGAAAGAAAATTAAAAAATTCTTCATTCCAATTATTGCGCTATTTTCTTTTCGGCTTTTTTTTGTTCTTTTTTGAGAGTAGGTGTTCCTTTTATGACGTCAGAACTCATACCACTGTAATTTTGTTATTTAGTGACAGTTATTTGATTTGTATTTTATTACTGATTGCTAGACTTGAAACTATAAATGCTATAAAAAGTTGCTTTTTTTTTCTTTTAGAATTGCAAAGTTTACTAAAAATACATATTTATATAGATTCTTTTAGGTTCCTTTTTCATTTATCATTATCAAAGACGTGAGAAGTATCTTGTCGCACATTTTTTGATGATATTTTAAACATTATTTTGATCAGTTATATATATATCATTTTTGGGGTTTTTTTTATTACTGCATTACATTCGATTGACTAATTATTTATGTTAAACTTACTGAACCATACTTGTTATCCACAAACATTGTTGTGGTTAATTTTTATCCACAATCGTTAAATGGTAGAAATTCCATTTGTCATTTCTTAAACTGAAAACCACCAACAGTTTTCAGAAGTTGAAACGCGAAACTCTTCTTTGCACTAATATTTTTTTATTAAACTCTATCAACCTTTAAAAGTGGTTTAACTACTTATCAATTTTTAAAAGTCGCTCATTTTTGTAAACGTTTGTCTGTAATATAAAACCGGTTATTGATTACTATGTTGGTATAAATTCAACCTTACTTTGCTTAGAATAAATTGAAATTTTCATTCTGCATATAGTTAAGGTAAGCCTTTTTTTTTCTTTTTTTTTTTTACATCAGTAAGAAAAGCTTATTTTTAGGTTCCCCTTTTTCTATCGCAAAAATTGACCAAGTGTCTCCGAGTCAACTTGTTACAAAATTTACAACTGCTGAGTTGACGCAAGGTGAAAACTACATATATTCATGTTTGGATAATGTCTCATGTTCACGGAACATTACAGATTGCACAATAAACTACAAAAAATCTTTCTATGATGGTTTGGGATGGCATAGAATCTGGGAGAAAAAAGATGATGTAGACTTTTCAATTGATAAAAATAACTTTGGAACCACAATTAAAGTATTCTTTTAAAATGCATAATTAACATTATCAACGTTCGCACGAATTGTGTTAAATTTTTGCGAAGTTTCAAGGTCATATAGTAAAAATGTAAAGCTACATGATTTAATGGTCTTTATTTAGTTTAACACTGTACAATGCGCCATGGATAAATATTCTGGTATGCTACTCAAATTAGCTTTGCAGTGTTATTTAAACACACAAGTACTGATAGGATACGCCATGCTTGTCGTCATTGGTTCTTACGAAAGTAAGAATTCTAAATTTTTAATTTTAATTTGATAAAAGAGTTTAATATTCTTGTTAGCTTTATTTTGAATTTGATCCTTTCTGATTAAGTGACTTGTTATTATGACTTCACGAATAAAAAGTTTAGTTCATGAAGCTTTTTACAACTAACGCTAGTCATTTTTATAACAGTTGTTTCATTTTTATAACAGTTGTTTGCTTATTACTTTTTATTAGACATGTTTTTATAAAGTTATTATTTCTGTTCACTAAAGAAAAAAAAAGCCTTGATTTTGAACAGTGTGCATTTGATTAAACAACTTAACACACAATATTTCATCATTAACTTAGTAGATGGCTTGTCGCGAAGCACATCTACTTTCTCTGACTTGAGGTGAGCAGAAATATTAACTTCATAAAAGTGTTTAAAAAAGTAAAACAAGGCAACTGTTAATAAAATCACTTTTGATTTTAACAATAGACAACAAGGCTTCCGTGTTAGTGATTTTTTGTGCTGTCCTTATAAACTTTAAAAAAGAATTTTTCAAAAAAAAGTAAACAAAGTAAAAAAGTTCCTCTAGATTAAAAATGTTTAAATGAACGGTATATATATAAAGGTATATAAAATCAGAAAAAACTTCAGGCAAAAAAATTGGAGAATTTGAATAACTAAGGTATAGGAATAAAATGTTGGTACACAAACGTAAAGTAATTTTGTAGTTGTTTCATTTTTAACTAAATATAAAAATTACACAGTAGGTAAAACTCCAGCAGATCGAGTATCTTGCAGTACATCTCCGACTCCACTAATTCTCGATACAATTCCGATTTCAGCAATTATAAATAACTCTTCAGCAACCACTCCTATTGTAACAACAAATCCTTCAACAATTATAAATAACTCTTCAGCAAGCCCTCCTATTGTAACAACAGATCCTTCAGCAAGTAACCCAATTGTAACAAAAATAGAGACTCCAACTAATACATTCACTGTTCAAATAACCGCAATCATCGAGACACCGCCATCACCTTTGAACATAAAAGTATGTTTTTCAATAAGTTTAAAGTATTCTTTTTGTGGATGTGTATTATTTTGCAAGTCTTTTTAAATTTCTGAAAAATACTCGTAATTTCTTTTTTTTATTATGTTAAAAATAAAAAATAACAATTATTAAAGTATTAAAATCATTTTTCTCTTTAAAGAGTAACGACGATACAAACAGCACTGCGTTAATATCGGCTATCGTAGTATTAGCTCTTGTTTTGCTTGGTTCTTGCATCATTATAACATTTCTTTATCGAAGATGGCGTCGAAAAAAAAGCAGTAGCGCTAATATAACCAGCGCCCCACGTTTATCGTTTGAGCAAATAACTTATCCGCACCCAGTTTTCTTTATAAAGGGAGGAAGTATTTACCAAAATGGTGGTCTAGCAGTATCTGCAGAAACAAATGCTTCAACATATGACCTTCCTATGAGTGAGTCGGAAGATAATTCTATTAAATCATCGCGTTTAGATAAAGTTTTTTCATCATTTGGTGAGATTATTCTAAATTTATATATTTATTATATTTTACAAGCTAAATACTAACAATATTTAAAATGAAATATGGTAGTGGTTTAGTTTCCTTGTCAGGTATTTCAGCAAATTATCCTCATTTTTTTGTCTTTCAATGCACACAATTTTAAGTGTAGAGTTTACAACTCGTAACATTTTAAAAAGTTTTAAAAAAACTTTTTAGATAAAATTATATCGCACCTGCACTACAAAAAAACTGGTGAAATATCATTTGAAGATGATTATGACTATCGGAAGTTTATTGATCCTCTCTCCTATGAGCAGTGTGAAGACTCCAGTGTTAACCAGTTTGATGACTTAGATTACAACATTCCTGAGGAAACAGATAAAATTACACCAAGTTGTCCTAAGTCTATGCAGAAAGTTGACACAAAAAGTTTACTTGACAACAGTGGATCAAATCAAAATGTCGGTTCTGCATTTGAAACTTTTAAATTTCAAAAGTCAATTTATACTAAGAAGGGAGCTGAAAACATTTCATACAGTGTCCCCGACAATATCGATAAAAATCCTACACCTGTGCTCCTTGTGCATACACAATCAGGCTACATGCGACCATTTTGTAGAAGTAAAATTAATGAAAATAACGGAGAACCATTTTATGACTTTCCAGAGTCAATAGAACTTGTTCAAAAAGATAATAAAATAACTTCTCCGCAATATGAAAACCTCGGAACAACTGGAGCATTAAAAAAGTTAAACTCCTTTGAAAAAATTGGTAACTTTCCTTTAAAAGAACATGGTTATTACAGAAAAACTACAAATGATAAAGGTCATCGGCGTGAAGAATCCATATATTCTGAGCCTGAACATGACGATAGTTTGATTTATGTGAATGATTATAAGGGTCAAGATATTACCGAGCCTAAAAATGACGATTGTTTGTACAATGCAGGTAGGCTAGAAGAGACTATGTATGCTGTACCAGAACAAGACGATAGTTTAGCTATTGAAGAGATATATGACGATATCATTGTACCCGTTCCATAATTAGCTTTTACCAAGATCTTTTTTAAGGTTCTCGTTTTTACTGACGAAATATGACAAATAGAGAATGCCTCCACCTTTTTTTTTTTTTTAAATCTTATAAAAGTCTCTAAAGAAATAGAATAAAAAAGTGGAGTAACCCTGAAGTTTTAGTGACAAATTTTAGTTACTATAAAACAAGTTGACGAGTTTTAGCTGTTATTTAACCCTTTATGCAAAATCACATTGTCATATTACTACCGTCGTAAAATGAACTGATGTTTGTTATTACCGTCGTGGAACAAATATTTTTGGGGGTTTTTTTAAATCAAAATATCTAAAAAAATGCGAAAGGCACAAGTTCTAAATGCTCACTGATTGTTACTCAAATGACAATTGTTTTGAAATAGGTTGCGTACCGTAAACATCGAATCAACATAGGAAATAAAAATGGTTGATTGCAGAGAGTTATATTGTAGTTTGTAACTGGATTTGTCAAAAAGAGTTTTTTAAATTTCAAAAGAATAACTTTAAAAAAAGTAACGAAAATTCAAGGTCCTTGCGCCGGGAACTGTTAAGATTCTTGGAAAACTGAGTCGCACTCTAGAAATTTTTATCTACGTTTGCTTGTTCCCGAAACATTATGCTATTATTTATGGCTGTTAGTAAAGTGGTCTACTTAAATATTTAACCCGATTGTTTCTTAACTTATAATAAACCCGATTGTTTCTAAACTTAGATTTAACCCGGGTGTTTCAAAACTTAGATTTGTTAGAAAAAGTTAACGAAAAATCAATGCCTCAACCAACACTCTCTATTTTTAAAAAAAAATGCAGAAAAAAATCTTTGTGAACCGAGAGGTTTTTTACAATTTCTCAAGTATTTTTTTCTTTTTCTTTCTCATTTCTTTAGTACGATAAGATCAATTAAAGAAATCAAATTTACATCACAGAACATCAGTCTCCTAAACAAACTTTAGGGTTTGTTTAGGCGACTGATGCTGAAAAAAACGTTTACTTTATTTTTAATTTTTAGGAAAACGTGTTTGAAAACTAAAAAGTTATTTAACTATACAATTAAATTTATATTTTTAAATTTAGATGATAATGTAAATAATGTTAAACAAGGTGTGAAATGTTTTTTTGTGTTTTGGTTTTTCTTTTAAAAAAAATTAAAACAAAAAGCATGGGCTTAAAACAAAATCCACATTCTTAAAATAAACTGCACAATCTTAAAAAAAAATCTACGATTGTTTTTTCATGATTTTTTTTTACAATTTTTTAATTGCACTAAAAGTTTAATTTTAGTCAGAGTCTGTAGAATACAACTCCCGCCTTTCCTTTATTATTGAGACCAAATAAATGGCATCATCTTGCTATAGATAATGTTTTTGTTGTGTGAGGTGGCAAGTTTCTGTCTATGTTTCTAAAGAACATTTTATGCTCTTTTTACATATTTGAAAACCCCAGTGAGTTATTGAAAATACTTTATTGAGAGACAATTTCTTATCAACTTATTCAAACAACCTACCTACAGTTATTTTTAACAAAGTGGAAAACAAATCAAATTTTAATAACATGCTGAATAAAAAATTAAACTTATTTTTAAAATTTTTAATTTAAAAGTTCATTCTAAAAAAAAGTTTGATAAAAGTTTGGTTTTTGGTTTTTGGCAAAACTTTGAAGTCAAACTTCACATTATTTAAATTAAAAGTATTTTACAGTTCAAACACCAATTTTTAAACATCCATATAACTTTTAAACATTAAACCCTTAAAAGGTTTTGTTGTATCTTAAATAACAAAGATTTGTTTTCTTTTTGCCTTCTGAAGGCTTTTCCTTTCTTTTCATCATCTAACGGTAAAAATTCAAAACTTTGTTTATCTAAGGCATCTCAACAAGAACCAACACGAACCGTG
Organism: Hydra viridissima; assembly: GCF_058129835.1. Lineage (NCBI taxonomy): Eukaryota > Metazoa > Cnidaria > Hydrozoa > Anthoathecata > Hydridae > Hydra > Hydra viridissima. The sequence continues at coordinate 6,107,101 of NW_028324312.1, forward strand.
TGAACAGTACATGCAAAATACTATGAGAATTCACGTGTTAAGCTGTAGAATCTTTGAATTCATGGCAAATTACTATCTGAGCATGGCTTTATTCATTAGTTTAATCAAACTTAATAATTATTACATTCTTTAAGTTGAATTTAAAACAATACAAAAATCAAATCATGAATACGAGGTTAATGCAAATACAATAAACATGAAAATACAATAATAGCATTGCCATTATAAACCCAGTGGCGCGCTCCACTTTCAAGTTTTCAACTTCTTATATAATTCTGAAAATGAAAATACTCTATAATATATATATTTGTTTTTTGTTTTTTTTTTTCAAAGAAAACGATGGAAATAAATTTACCTTAGTTTTCATATGATGGATAGATTTAAAAAAATTGGTTTATAGAAAATTTGTTTACATCTCTCAAACATGTATTATAAATTAAAAAAGCTTTTACCAAAAATGATAACTATTATAAAATCACAAAGTCTTCTTGTTTTACAAAATATTACAGCATCGTTTTATGAAACTGCAGCATCATCTTCTATAAAACATTTTTCTAAAGAGGATGCCGGGATAGATTTTCGAATTGTTAAATGAAAATAGCTGCGAGTTGTTTTAAAACTTTCTGAAAGTTTCTCTGATTTTTTACAGCCAAAGATCAAATATATTTCTTTTCGAAAATCTTTTCTGTAATAACCATATAACAAAGGGTCTACGCAAGGATTTAAGAGCAGGATGATATAAGTTATCAAAGGTATTTCATAAGGTATTTGAGCACCATACTGATAGAGCACTTCAGTAACTGAGGTAGGAATCCAGCATACAAAGTAGCACACAGCAACCATAACGCATACTTTGATACCAGCAGTGTTTCGTGACTTTTTATTGATTCCCCTTCGTAATTGATTGCGTACTATTTTAATAATCCTATAATACATCCCACCAATCAGCACCCCGTTTAAAACAATGCAAGTGAAGACAATAATGCTGAAGAGAATGTTTATTTTTACCTTCCGCTCTGGTTTCATGTCAGTGTCAAGTATCCAAATAAAAGGGATTATGGTCACAAAAAAAGTTAGTGCCCACGCAAGAATTATTATATTAATTGCTCTCTGCCAAGTTATATTCTTCTCGTATGCAAATGGCATCATGATTGAAAAGTAGCGATCGGATGCTATCAGTACTAAATTTACGGCAGAAGCAACGATGTTAAAACTTACAACACTTCCACAAATATAAGCACAATTGTTTGGGTAAGGAAGTTTAAAGGCGCAATACTCGCAAGGTGGAACTGAGATTCCTACTAGCAGGTCACTGATACTAAGCGATAAGACAAACAAATTTTGTTTTGTTCGCAACTTTTTCTTAAAACAGAGTAGCCAACAAATTAAAATATTTCCCGTACATATTGTAAACGTCTCTATGGATAAGAAGAGCCAAAATAAAGCTTTTGATGCGCTTGACTGGTCGTAAGTCAACGTTTCATTTTTGTATTCCGTCATATCCGATGAAAGGTATCAGACTAGTTATTAATACCTCAAATGAGAACTTCAATCTAAAAACAAATATATTTCTGACTTGTTAATCAGTTGTTCAAATAGTATAGCTTTATCTTCTTCAAACTTATATTATATCTTAAAACTACATATCTCTTGAATAATACATAATCTCTGGCTAAGCAAATATCTGATTAACATAAATAATGATGTATTTTTTACATATGGTTTTTAATAGTCCCGCGAAACATCAGAAGCAAAAACCCATTCTCGCTTTCTTTGTGGAACCAGATGATGGCACAATCATGCTTAAAAAAGGCGGCATATTAAACTTCCAGGATTTTAAAAAGATTTTTTTAAATTTCTTTTTACTTTTTCTATTTAATTCATTAATTTTTTTTTTTATTGTTCATTTTTATAATTTTTTATAATCAAGTTTATAAATTTATCCTGGTCAAACTTTCTTTAATATATGTATATTATAACTTTTTTAAAGAAGTCAAATAAATAAAAACAAAATTAAATAGGTTCCTCCCATATTAGGGCTTTATAATAACACGAAACTTTTCGCATAATGCCATATTTATTGAATAACAGTTGGATACGAGCGCTTGCATGTCTGTTTGTCTATATCGTCGTTAGTTGTATTTTCAAAGTTTTTTTTGCGTAAAACATTATAGGTGCATTTCTGATTGGTCGAATTAAAGAAAACTATAGTGTTTGCAATTAAGCGAAAAAATTTGTAACGCATTAAAACAGTTCTGCTTAAGGCTTGGTTTTTTTATCGCTCCCTATATACATTTAAAAAATTTAGCGCTTGTTAACCCTAATATTTACAGCTAAGTATACTTCAAGTTTATTTAAGAAAATTGTTCAATCAAACGCATTCTACCCTAATTTAATCAATTATTAATAAATAATTAAAGCATTCTTATTAACTTAATTAGAACTTCGAAACTTGTTTTTAGCGCAAATCATAGTTTTAGGCGCGAACAACAGATGTGGAACAAAGGAATAGCGTCTAATTTAACGCGGTTTCGTCCTTCGAATTTCGAATTTCTAAACCAACAATACTGAATGTTTTTTGCAGTCCACGTTTAAAATAATTGATAATAAAATTGTCATCATTTTTATATCATCTAATATTTATTATATTTCATATTGACTAATATTGGTAAAATTTTATTCTCATAGCCTAAACGGTATCCACATTAGAAGCATGTTAATGAAGGCTTTTCTGATTCTAATTTTACGCTTCATATGGAAGAATCATTCTTCTTTACGCTTCTTATGGAAGAATTATTCTTCTTTAAACCGTAACAGTACATTTATTTTACCACTGCCCCTCGTAACGTTTTCCTTATTAGCAAATAGGATTTCATTATCTGGACATTGTTGAGTAAAATTTTCGCTTGACAAGTGATACTAATCAAAAGAGCTCTAAGCTTAGAAAAATTTTTTTTTCTCTTACTTTTGTAAATGATTAAGAGGAAGAACGTGGGATAATAAAAGAAAAAAAAAACTTACAGAAATTAATTTCACTGATTTTGCTGAATTACAAGTTATAGCTATTTCTTGCTCGATAATACAGCTACGTAGCTGGCGAGGCATAAATCTAAAACAAAAAACCAAAGTTAAATCTTGTGAAAGTAACATATATCGTGTTTGATATGTGTACTCTAGTTTCAAATGTACTGTAGAATAAGATAAAAACAATATACATGGTCTAGACTGAATAGACTAACTCAGATTATATCGGCTAACATCATCATAGTATTCTAATTTCCTGACCAGACCTCTTTTTAAACGCGGTTTTTTTTTTTAAAAAAAGGCGTAGCTAAGAAAAATACATTTACGTATTGTTTTATGTCTGCTGTAATAATTTATAGCGATGAGATATTGTTAAAGCGAATTAGTTCTTTGATGAGTTTCAAAGATGGTAAAACTTAACGAGAAGTTATTTGCAGACGGCAGTCTTTGGCTTCAATTACGCTTATTTCATTCAAAAATATTGTTACTAAATAAAATGCCAGGTGAAACCATCAATCGCATCACATTAAGAGAAAATTTTTCGAAAAACAAGCATGAATTCACTCACGAGTTCTTGTTTATTCCTTATTGGCTGTTTATTAATTATATAAAGTATAAACAAAGCTGTATAAACCGCTAAATGCTAATAAGTTAATAAAGCAAGACGCACTGATTTGTTGAACAAAAACACAGTTCGAGACAAGAATAATTAAACAACAATTATTTACGTTAGAATTATAAATCTCAGCCACAATAACTCCATGCCACAAAACGCTAAGTAAATTATATGGTAAAATTTAATATATAAAAAAAAGGGGGGGGGGGGAGTTTCTATTTGATAGTAACCATTCAATCAACTTCTATTAATTCTTATCACGTAATTCAGTATTAACGAGACGCTTCACATTGTAAAACCTCTTGAGAGACTTCTAAAGCAAATGAAAGAGCTGCAAAGAGGCGCTTTAGACGCTTTGATTTTTTCGACTCTCAATAAAATGAAACTTATGAGACTAAAAATAGCTGGTGAAAAACAACTTTTCTTTAAAAAAACAAGCAATCATGTTAATTATACTAATGCTAGTTAATTATGCTAATATTAGTTACGTAAAAGTATAATGAAATATACATAAAATAAAACTCTAAAAAATATATTAATCTGTAAAAGAGTGGTTATGTGTTATATACATACATTCACACACACACACGCACACACACACACACACACACACACACACACACACACACACACACACACACACACACACACACACACACACAGATATATATATATATACACACACACATATACACAGATTTATATATATATATATATGTATGTATATGTAAATTAGTGGTATCCTACCTTATAACAAAAAATTATTGGATCCCTTTCACTATCAAAAAATTCCAACAAAATTGTTGTAACAAATGTTGTAATAAATAGTTAATGATATGGAAATTTTTACCCCCATTGCTATCGCATTGTCTGTAATATTGATGCTGTTTTTTCTACAATTTTTTTTTTCTCATTACATTTCTCCCGCTATTTTTATTAATCTGCTACCTAACAACCTTTTTTTTAATCTTTCCGAAATATTTGCCGAAATAAATAGATGGCGAGATATAAATGATTGGGTGCACCTCTAATTGATTTCAATTAGTTACATTAGTTTAGATTTATTAAACAATCGTCCAGCCTGAAAAAATTTTAGACAAGGAATCAATGGCGAGCTTGAATAGTTCCTATTTTTGAAATATGTAAAAGAGAGCGTGCTCTTCGAAAAGCCGATTATTTTTGTACTTTCCGAATGGTTTTTTATTAATAATAAAAAGTTCTTTGCTGTGTTTTGACTTGAAAAACATAATCAGAGAAAGAAAATCTTAAAAGACATCAGATTATTTTCCAAGTCAAAGGGCGAACTAATTAGGTTCGGGTTAAGTTGCTTATTTCTAAAGCGTTTAAATTTACATTTACAATGTAATCTGTGCCCTGAATTTTATTAAAATAAGTTAAACAAAACAATTCTTGATAAAATAAACAATAAAAGTTTGTTAGCTCAATATAAACCCAGTTCTCATGTATTATCTTGTGTTTTACTTCGTGTATTATTTCGAGTGTATTATTCCATATGTTATCTGGTGTGTTATCCTGTGTGTTATACGGTGTATTATCCTGTGTCTTATCTTGAGTATTATCTCCCAGCGAACAGTTTTTGCTCAACTTCTGATATAAACAACGGGTTGTTTCAAGTAACTTAAATAATTTTTTAAACAACTTCAAGTACTTGGTAAATTTATATTACTTTAAATCAAGTAACTTTTTTGTCCGATTAAATAAAAAGAAAAATGTTATTTAAAAAAAAAAAATCGTGCAAAAGTTGTCCGATTTTCGATTTTGTATACAGCTACCATAAAAGTAAAATGTTACCGTTTTTTTGGTTTGTTAATTATTTTTCGCCCTCGTTTTACCATAATTGCCGACTGAATGAATTTTGCTGAATATGTTGCCGGCTGTCAAATATTCCTTTGTTTATTTTGTTCTCGATTTATTTCTAGTAGTTTTGTCTTAAATATTATTTTTATTTGTTCAGTTTCGTTTAACAAGTATTTTTAGAAGTATTAAAAAAAAAAAAATAATAATAATAATCTAAAGCGAATGGAGCCTTCAAAGAAAAAGTCATCTAAAATTTGGAAACGTATCAAGTTCAGTAAGTGATGTTCTTAAGTGCAAGTATCGTCCTTCAACTATTAAGGCAAAACGAGCACCTACAGCATTGCCTTATCATTTAGAAAAAGTAGAAAATGTAAAAATGTGACTAGAATTTCTCATCATACTTTATCGTCAGGATCAACTTTAAGTTTGAATTCAGGCCTTACTAAAGTCAACTTTCAATTGTTGCCAGAAAGATTCTTCTATACTTATTTTGGCTTAAATGGTTGCTGTTGATCTTATTCCCATTTATGAATTTTCAAAAATTTTTGATATTCAAAAAGGATGGCTGTTCAACATCTTGAAAATTCTGTATTCAAGGCAAACTATGGCTTCAATGTTTTTAGGATGTTTTTAGAGGAAAAATTTGAAAAAAAAGATTTATGACTTGTTAAAAACAATTGATAATGATAATAGATTTTAATTGACTTTGGAGGAATGGACTTCCAATAGAAATCAAAAATGTATGTACCTAAACTGACACAGTTGTCAGTTCAATGCCTTGGAATTACAAGGATTGTTTGCTCAATCAAGACTGAATATAATTTTAAATTGGTTGAATTAAAGTTTGAAGATTTTGAGTTAAATCTTCAAGCTTCAGAGTAGTATAATCATATTTTTGGAATAGTTACAGATGGAGCGTAATGAAGAAAAAGGAATATTATCTCAAATAACTTATCAACTCATGTCATGTCAACTCATGGTCTTTCTCATGGAACTTACTTGGCAGGTATTGATGAACTTTATAAAAAAGCAAATGATCTTGTAGAAAATAAAGATTTTTGTTGTGACAACGTAGAAGAGTACACTGAAGAAGTAAATTATGATGATAACAAAACTAATTATCAAACTTCTGTCAATTGGGAAGAATTGCCACTTAACAAAGAATCTATTGAGCTATTAAACTTGATGGAATTAAAACCACTATCCAAAAAATTTGCGTGATTACAAAGTTCTTTTAAAAGGTCACCTTTAAGAAATAATTCTCTTCAATGCTGCTGTCTTGATGAGTGTATGAAAGAGTTGTCTTTAATTTTAAGTACAAAAACACGTTTGAATTCAATGTCTAAAATGATTTCAAAACTTCTTGAAAATCAACCAACAGTTTGTAAGACTTTAGAGCATTTTAATACATTGGAAATGAACCAACAGTTAGTAAGGCATTAGAGCATTTTAATAGATCGGAAATGCTACCAACTGATTATGAGATTAAAACTGCTAGATTTTTGTGAGATAGTTAAGAAATTATTGGAGCTGGTGCTAATGTCCTTTGTAAAATAGATATAACTCTTTTATAATCACAAAAAATTGTGAACTTATTTTAAACAAAACTAAAAGATCTAGATACAACAATATCTAAAATTCAATCATGAGCAAATGATGAAAAAAATTTTTCAAAGAAAGAATTATTGGATTTGCAGGTCTTTTAAGATATTTAGAGTTATCAAATTAGTATAATCAAGCTCATAAAGATTCTATTTTAGACTATTCAAAGAAAAAAGAACTTCCAATTATAGCTAGAGATATTTATTCATGTTTTTTTCATGATCCTAAAGATTCATCTAAGATGCAATTTACATAGTTACAAAGAAGGCAAGAACTAAATATGGATTGTGAGTCCTATGCTAATAATACATTATAACTGCTAATAATACATTATAACTGCTAATAATACATTATAACTGCTAATAATACATTATAACTGCTAATAATACATTTCATGTTTAACGACAGTTTGTAAATTTATAAATTATTGTAATATGATTTTCTAAAATATCGTTTCCAGTAAAAGAAATGTATTTAAAAAACTTTTTGTCATTTTTAAATTCAAATCTTCTTATTCTAGAGAAGAATTCGACAGTATTTATTGCGGGGGTAAAAATATTGCAACAGTAACAACAACAAAAAACAATCTTTTCCGCATTTCTTTACGAGGAACCTAAAAGTTTTTTTGAAACATAAAATTCTTTTTGTTTTTTTCTTAAATTTTATTTACGTAGCTCATTTTTTTTCTTAAAAGTTTTTTTCTTAACTCGTTTTCACCTTGAAATCTCTTCAAAAAACGTCACAAAATCGATTTGTAATCAAATTGTTTAATTAATATTGTTAAAGAAGTTTTGTTTTAATCAACTAAAATTTCTATCAACTAAGAAGCGCTTCAATTTGATTCAAACAAGTTGTTAGTAGTATTTCTAATTTGCTAAGTCACTTAAGTTCCTGGGCATTTCGCAGCATGTGTAATTACGAAAAATCCTTTCAGGTTGGTGGTTAAACCTTATCCTTATTTTTGTTTAATAATGAATCTGATCAATGATATATAAAGAAATTTCCGTTGAAATGTAACAATTTTTTTTACCAAAGGAGCAGTGAAGAAGAGGAAAACAAAAGTTCATCCATTTTATTCCTCATAATGAAACTTAGCGCCGATTTGTTCTAAAATTTAATAAGAACAGTAGGAAGTAATTAGACGGCATTAGGTTTTGTTAATAACAATTGCACATTGTTTTCATAGTCTGAAGAATTACGTCATAGTCAGAAAAATTACGTCAAAGAGGAAAGAGATGTAATTGTGAAATTTGTCCTTTAAACAGGTCGATTTCTGATGAAAAATGGTACTAAGAAAGTAATAAATCTAGTTGTCGACGCTATTTAAGAAAGTGACAAGGAAATTACAAGGAAATAAACAGTATTGATTCGTTTTCAAATTGCTTCAACTTCAAAGTTTTTAAACACAGACAACATACAAGTTTTAATAAACTACTTACACACGTGGTTGGCATACCCGATCTTTTTAGAACCTTTTAGAAAGTCAATATCAAGTGCCAGGACTTTGCTAACTGGTACCCGTATCTCAGTTCCTATTTTAGATTGTTAATTTTTATTTAAATAATATTTTGATGTAAATTAAAAAAAGAAGAATATATTTTTTGTAGAAAATTTTTTTTACAAATACGTTTTACTAACTAAAAAAACTAAATTTAAAAAAAGATAAAATATTTTTCAAAATAAAATAATTGAAAAAAAGTCAATTAAATTTTATATTTATTTAGACACCTGTACTGAATTCTTTCAAAACTGTGTCGTTGGCTCTTGTGATTGATTCTTATTTGCATTAGATGTTGCGTTGTTGGCTCTTGTGATTGATTCTTGTTTGCATCAGATAAATCATATGCTTATAAAAAGTGAGCAACTTTGCATTTAGTTAAACTAACAATAAAAACCTGTATTAAAAAAAACAACAACCATCAAACTGTATTTACATTTAGTGAAAAAAACCTTAAAAACATGGTTTGCTTATACTTTTAATTCAAATTCTATTGTAAATGAAACACATGATAACGATTTCAGCAGATGACTTATTTTAAGAAGTAGATAAATAAAAAATCAACCGAAGTATTTAAACAGAGAATAAAATTCCAAGGAAGTTAAGCCGCGATAACTGTTACCCCATGCATGAAAATATAATCAAGTCGCCAAAATCCTCGATTGTTCTCGTAAAAATATTTGGACACGTCGCGTAAAAAGTTCGAATCAATAGCAATGCACAGAAGCACTACAATTAATCAATCAAGATGATTTTTCAAGCTTTTATTTTTCATTTTTACTAGCAAATGTTTTATAGAAACCCTTGTTTGAAAATCGCCATATATACAAATCTGAAAACAAATACTTTATTATACCAACCAAAGCCTCAACTGGCATTCTCAAGTTATTAACCTAATAAAATTTTTCTTAACTACAATACTTCATAACAAGTTTCCTTTCTTTAACTACAATACTTCAAATACAACGAAAAAGATAAGGGGCTTAATATAGGTGGCACTTAAACTTAGCAGCCATAAGAAGTGAAAAAAATCTTAAATTATCACTGATTGAAAACTTTCGAATGAAGTATTTGATTGTTATTTTCTCTTTCTATTCGATAACTTGAAGTCGAATACTTAATGAACCATTTCTGCTTAAATTTCAGACTGCTCTCAAGTTAAGTTCCAGGCAATTCAGCCTGGAACTTAACTTGAGAGCAGTCTAAACAAAAACTTGGTGTTACAAATGAGTTATATTACAGGGCTATAGTAAAAACAATTGGAGATGCAATATTTTTAACAACCGCAGTGATCAGAGCAAACCGCCTTTTTCTGTTTGAATTCTAAAAATTTAAATGGTGTCATTTTAAAGAAAAGCTATTTATTATTTATTTTTCGCTTCAGTTGAAATGAAGAAAATATTTTGGGGTTATAATATAGTAAACAAATATTTAAACACGAGTAATTTTTACCTTATTTTTGAGATTTTATTTACAAAAGATTTTAAATATTTCTTCAATTAATCCAGAACTTGTCGATCACAATTTTCTCTTTGAAAACTCTCTCGAAACTATTTCATTCGAAACTATTTTTATTTCTTTATAATTAAACTTCTTTTCAATTCAATTTTTCTTCATAATTACACTTTTTTTACTTGCAAATATTTTTACTCAGTTTGCAAAGTTTTGAAAAATGAAGAATTAAAAAAAGCGTTTTTCTTTTTTGCTGTTTCAACGAATTATGTATTTGAAAAAAGCATTCTCTTTCCCTAATGTACAGGACGTGATCCCGTCTCACTCCATGCTCTGACTTCTATCAGTTTACTGCTTTAATTATATAATATAGTTTTACTATTTTTTACTTTATTATATAATATAGTTTTACAATGTTTTATTAGTTTGACTATGCGCTTTTATTTTACACACTGTTTCATCGTGATGAATATTTTCTAGTGATGAAAATTATATATTTAGTTATGGATCAGAAGTTAAAACTCGATTTTAAATTAAGCAGCTTAAAAAAATAATGTATTTCTTTTCCGGTAATTCAGACACAGTAAAGTATTTGACAGTATATCATATAAGAAACATAAATTCGTTAAATGAGCAATATTAATATTGCTCTTTATTTAACCTTATTTAGTCTCTTCACTTTACAGAGAAAGACAATCTACTTTAAAACAATACAACAAAGATGGCGATCCGCAAACGCAGCTCTCAAGAACAAAACCGGCATGGGTTTTCACAACAAGAATTTACTAGCGAACATTAAAATCCTATTATAAAGTTAAAATAATAAAATTCCTTAATAATTAAATTAACATAGATTTTATCTCTTTAATTTTTTTAAGTTAATAACAAAAAATCTTTTTGTTATTTTCAACACAAGAGATAGAGATTCTGCAGGGTTACTTCTTTTCTCTTCCATATTTGACAATACTTATACTTTATTCCCGCAGTTTTAGCCTCAACCTTTAGCCAGGAAATAGTTTCTTGAGTTTTGTAATCATATTCAAATGTTAATCTCCTATTTTATTCATATTCAAATGTTAATCTCCTATTTTATTCATATTCAAATGTTAATCTCCTATTTTATTCATATTCAAATGTTAATCTCCTATTTTATTCATTTGCTGAGTTTTCGTAATACTCATTAAACTAACACCGCTTTCACAATCTATAGTTAAATGTCTCACTAACGTCCGTTTTGCTAAAGTGGCATTTACAAGATCCTATATTAGAATATGGAGCAAGTATATTTCTTGCACAAAGAGAAACTTTCAAATTTAAATTAAAAATCTAATTTCAAATGAATGGATAGAGTTTTAAATAAACCTAAAATACATTTTGAATCGATTGAAACTTTGTTTGTTGCACACTAAAGTGTTCCAAAAACAATGATGCACGCAGTTGTTTCTCAGTCTCTGATGCCGCTTTTGTTCATTTGTAACATTAAAAAAGATTTCTGATCTCCATTTCAGCAACATGTAAAATCTTTTACATTGATTTTACATTGGGGTTCAGCACTAGTGGAAATTTTCGTATCTTTTTCAAATGCTTATCGCAATAATTCAAAATTGTAATTTCTTTTTTAATGTTATATTCACTAACTCTAGAGGTCTGATCTAAAAAATGGTTTCTTTGAAATTTATGAACAGAGATGCGTTACCATTTCTGTAATAGATATCAAGAAGGATTCATGATTATCTCCGTTCTGAGGATGCTAAAGAGTAGAATATATACTGCTATATATAGAGTCGGTGCAAAATAAAATTTCGTTTGAGAGGATGGAGGAAGCAGGTGTTAAACGGGAAATGAAACCAGTAGAAAGAGGTTCCAATAAACATATAGTTTCTTTTTAGCCCTCTGGATCTGATTCCGGATCTGAATTACATTGGTTTCTACAGGTGGTAAAGATTTAGGTGAGGGATTTTTCCGTTGTTCTTATTATATCTTAGATAATGATAAGTATAACTGCTGAGGATTTGGTTGACTGATGCAGTTTCTCCCGATACAGATGAGCAATACGCATCCAAAATTCATTGTTAGCAGCAAGTTCATTCAGCAATCTGCTATAAAACTATGTGAATTTAGAGGATATTAATCTATCTATAAGTGCAACCCACATCAAGAATATTGTGACAATAGGAGAAAAATATTGTGACGATAGGAGAAAAATATTGTGACGATAGGAGAAAAATATTGTGACAATAGGAGAAAAATATTGTGACAATAGGAGAAAAATATTGTGACAATAGGAGAAAAATATTGTGACGATAGGAGAAAAATAGAAGAGATTACGAAAAGGCCCAGGATAGGGCTATATGTCAATCTCCAGAAACCTTTTTATTCAGCTAAAGAAGAGGTGAACAAGACTGTTGTCTGGTTAAGTTTTATAGCAGTCAGCTCCATGTTAGATTACCTCGGCTTAAATTAACCAAAGAAACTTTAGAGTTTTGAAAATGGGTTCTCATCACAGAAACGTTTTCCAAGGGTGGAAGTTGTGCCAGCTCTTTGTTTTCTACTTGGGAGAAGATGTTCTTAGATTATGTTTCCATTAACCTGTAGCCTGCAATGAACCTAGGTAAAATAATCTAAAAAACTCTTTGATGGTGAAGCAGAGGAGTGGAGGAAGGACCATCCCCTTAAGCAAATGTATGCATTCAAAAATTTTGTTAAAAATTTGAATTGCATCAACGAATGTGCAGAGAGAAACCTCCGTCTGATTCAAGGCTTTTTTGGTGGATACAAGTCTGGTAACATGCAACAGAACCTAATGTGAATGATCATAAACATAGAGAAACTAAAAAAAACTGGTATGACTTTTTATCACTGAAATGTAATTTTTGATATATTTCTATATCTTTGTTAAGAAAATTTTGACTTTTCAAAAAAATGGATTTTTACATATTACTTAAGTCAGAAAATATTTTTATCGATCTGAAATCTTAGAATGGGAAAGAATGTGGGTACAGCAAAATTTTTAAAAAGATGTTTTTTTTGAGACACCCTATTGTACAAACATGCAACAGAGTAACTTCAATCTTTTCCAGTTACCTACTTCATTTAGGTAACGAGATTTAAATTTCTTGATATTCGTATAGCAAATGCCTATTATATTACATGTTCCAGTACAGAACATTGTATGTTCCATATTTCATTACAAGTGTACACAGCTCCACTAATTCTTTCAACACATTGAAAAACATTAGTGCAAAATGAAGTTCAAGGTCAATTTCTTAAGGTTAGTAATTTTTGATGATGTAATTGTAGATTATTGGTGTCATGGTGTTTAACAACCGCCGTAAAAATATTGCCCCTAAAGCAATGACAACAATTTTACAGCCGTTTATTTTTTGTTGTTGAAAAAAAAATTGCGTAGACATTTGTAGACGCCAGTGCTTCAGTATCGCAGCACATTTTGTTATTTTTCATGTAATAAACATTAAGATCGTCCCTATGGGTTACACGGAGATTAAAAAAAATTTTTTTTTTGGAGATTTACAGGAATGCCATTAAGTTTGCCAATTTTTATTTTGATCTCATCGTTTATTAACACCACTTCACAAGAATAGTACATGATTAAAAACAATTCACTTTTCTTTTTCTTTCTTTTCCGAGATTAGTGCACAATAGTGATCGACCGGAATTCGGTTCGGATCCGGTTTCCGGCGAAAATTACGGCCGGAACCGAAATTCCGGTTCCTGTTCCGTTTATATTTAAGATTTCGGTTCCTGCCGAATTTCCAGTTCAAAATGCTACCGAAAATATATATTAGAAAGCTTTATTTAGCATAATACCGTTATTATCATTTTGATAAAAATGATTAAAAAATTTTCAAATTTAGTAGTTAAGCTTGAGAATTAATGTAAATGAAATTTGGCTTTGTTTGGAAACTAATTAATTTTCTTGTTTAAATTAATTTTAAATTAATATTCATATCATGTAATGTTTTTATCGCTATTATTTGAGCTGAACTTACACCAGCTCATTTTCTTAAACATATTGTCATGATCCTAATGGATAATTTTGAACCTCCTAAAGATAAATTGGCTCCTGCAGCTCAAAGTCTGACAACAATAAAAAAAATTCCATCTATTTCGCACATTGTTAAAATTATTGCGCTATTTCGAACAGGGGAAAATGAGTAATGTGCATTTTGACAATTCAAAAAATAATTTAAGTGTTAAATGATTTTTTGGATTGTCAATTGCTTCTCTATGCCTTGGGTTTCGGAAAAACTTAAAAAAAATGTGAAATTTTAGTTATTTTTACTACATTAATTTTTGTTTAAATTAGAACTAACTTTTTAAAAATATATTAGTTATTTTCGGTTCCGGTTTCTATTCCTGTTCCGGTATGGATTTATTTTCGGTTCCGGTTAAGAATATTTAGAATCTATTACTGGTCTGGTACCGGTTCCGGCAAAATCTCTGTTCCGGTCGATCGCTAGTGCCCAAGCATTTTGGTTAACTTTTTTTTTTTTTTTTTGAGAATATTAGGAAAATTTTCTTGAAAAGAGATTTTTTTTTTTTTTTTAATGGAAATGTCGCTTACAAAGTGATCAATAGTTATTTTGGTTCGATAATAATTATTGATCATTTGCTAATATTTTACAACTTAGAATAAAAAAAGTAGCAATGCACAGCTAGTCTGAGTACACAGTTAGCGCAGCTTTAGAGTATTATGTTTAGTATGGGAATTAAAAAACCAACCTCTACAAATCACTTAACTTCATCAAGTATCGTGGGGCCAAGAACAAAATCTGATTAGCCATTTATTTTAATAAAACGTACTTAAGCAATGTATCTAAAAATAATTTGTACACTTTGACTTTCGTGAATTCGGTAAGAACTCACGAACACACCGAAGATATTAGTCAGTTAAAATCTCATAAAAACCTGACAACATCAAGAACTCCTTATGCGTATTTTTAATGCATAAATTTTCGTTAATAAATTATTTACATGTATTTGTTAAAATACTTTTGTGCTATAAAGACTAGACCAAAATTAAGTATCAGGAAATTCTAAAAATATTTCAAGATTTTTTTTTCTCTACATTTTGACGTCTGAGAGAGCTTTTTTACTTTTTAACTCGCTAACCCATAAACGATACATAAGACCTATATTACTTGCTGTAATAATAACCATCCCAAATAAACCAACTATATAGTGTAGAAATGGAAGTGAGTGGTAATTAACCAATAGCCATCTTAGCATCCACGCGGACGTGCAAATCCTGCAGAAGATCATGGTAAGCAATAGAAAAACTCCGTTTAACGAGTACCAAAGCGATTTGCATTGATCTCCTTGTAGCCTCATTAAACGACGTATGTGTAAAAAGATACTATTGGTTTCCATAATGAGCGAGCAAACTGCAAAGCCTTGATAGCGACTAGTAACAACGCTGATCATAAAAGCAGAGATTACCTAAACGAAACAGCTTATAATTGAACATCTGATATATTCTATATTTGAGCTATAAGAAAAAAAAGAAGACTGATGACAAGAGAACTGCAATTATTAGGGCATTTGCTAAAAAAGAAGTATAAATTTGAAAGAATAAAAAACTAAATAAAAATTACTGAGATATGATGGATCAGTAATTCCCACTGGCGCAATTTGTCATGACCGATTAAATCAATCAAATCATAGATAAAGTATCCTTAAAAAATAGAAGGTGAAAATACCACTACACTGGATTGATCTGTTTGATAAAAGCAGTTATTCCGTATTTTGTAAACAACCCATCTTAACTTCCTCCAAAAAAATTGCAATATAACTAAAAAAAAAATTTTTTTTTTCCCAAAAGAAAAGAATACCGGTGGAAAACATAACAAGTAAGACGGAGAACTTAGATGATGTTAAAACCATATCTGATGCCAACTTTGGTTCATCGCAGTAGCTAAAAAGAAGAAATCAGATTAATACTGAGCTCACAAAAATTTAAAAAAATATAAATACTTTAAAACTAGTTTAATTTTTTGCATAGATACAGTAGTGGTGAAAAAGATAAGACCATCTTTTTTTTTTTTTTTTTTTTTTTTTTTATCAATTTTACTATCAATTAAATAATTTTTTTTTCAGAGATATGAAACTTTTATGGTAATTGTTTATGGTACTTTTGGGTTTTAATAGTTTTCATTATCTTTACTATGGTATTTCATAATGATCCTACCACCACATGACAGCAAACGAAAAATGAAATTGTTTTTCCCATATATATGCATCAAATAAACATTTAACAACAGACATCTCATAGACAAACTTGATTTAGGAGGTGAAATCCTTAAAAAAAAAAAGTTAAATGGTTGCCACATTGTGATCCACACAGTTGAATATTTCTAAAAGTTGTGAAATATTACAAAAAAAAGGTAGAGAAAGCAAGTAAAATTGATAAGTATAACAACTATTTACAAAAATTAATTTCAAAGTTACAAAGATAAAAAAAAAAAAAAAAAAGGAATCTCTTTTTTTTTTTGACTCCATCTAAAAAAAAACCTGGGAGAACAATCCTGGTGTCTTTTGTTATATCTGTGGATAGTATTTATTGAGTGAGAACAGGCTTCAAATAAAAGATTTTGTGAAATTTTAAAAATATTTGACCTTTTTTGTTTCACATTCTCTGAAGTTGCTTGCAAAACTATTTGAAAAAACCTAAAAACTCTTAAAAATTTGTGGCTATTTGACTTTTAGATTAAATTCAGACAATAATATACTATTATTTTAAAATCCTAGTGACCCAGATACCTACAGTTACAGAAAAAGTATCTGGACAAACTATTTTAAGATATAATTATGTATTAAATGAAGGAAACCTCATACTGTTATATATATTTTTGTAGCCCTTGACAAGCTCAATCTAAGTGTACTATCAAACTTTACTACACTAGGTAGATGTCTCTTTTGGTAAAAAAAACTAAAATGACTGTGGAAAAAAGTATCCAGACAGTTACTTTCTGCTAATTTTTTATCAAGATCTTAAATAAAGTTCATGATGTGAGATCTTATAAGTATCCTAGCAGCTTAGGATAATATGAGTAAAAATCATAAAAATCATAATTTCTATTTCTGTAACATTTAGAATCCATTGACGACTGTTACCATGGTAAAAAGTAAAGAATTGACAGAAGTTGCTGGGAAAGAGATTAAAGTGCTCTCAAAAGAAGACAAAACGGTTCGAGAAATAGCACAACAGCTTGGTATGCCCAAATCAACTATTTACGATACTCTGGGGATAATTAAAAAGCATGAAGTACTCCAAAGTTTGCAAGATCTGAATGAAAACCAAAAACAACTGTAAGGATTGATCGGAAAATCCTCACTTTGTTGAAAATTCTATGAGACCAAATGCAACAGATATTGCAAAACAACTCAGAGTCAATATAACAAGTCAATATAAGTCCTCGAACTGTCAGAAACAGGCTGCATGATTATGATTTACATGGTAGAGCACTTGCCAAAAAACTGTTACTTACCAAACAACATGATGCAAAGAGGCTTGTGTTTGCAAATAAGTATCAAAACTGGACCACTGATGATTGGAAGAAGGTATTATGGTCAGACAAAACAGAAATATGCCTTAATGGTTCAGATGGTAGACGTTGGATATGGAGAAGACCAGGTGAATAATGCAACAAAAGCAGACAATAAAGCATGACAAGTATGTCATGGCCTGGGGATACTTCAGTTGGAATGGTGTGGGGCGTATTCATGTTATAGAGGATACATTGACTTCCCCTAAGTATGTTAGAATACTTTCAAACCACATGCTACCATCTGCTCAAGAGTTATTTGATGGAGAATTCATATTCCAGCAAGATGGTGATTCAAAACATACAGCAAAAAATACAAAGTCTAGACTTGAATCCTATAGAAAACCTATAGGAAGTAGTCAAGGAAGAAATTGGTAAGCTTATATTGACAAAAAAAAAAAAGATATCGAGGAAGCAGTCAGAAAATGCTGGACTTCTATAAATATGAGGTGCAACAGCCTAGTTGAGTTGATGACTAAGAAAATTGACAAAGTATTAAACTAATAGAGGAGGATGGATTATTGAAGAAATAAATGACGAAAAAGAAAAAAAAAAAAATTTTTGCCCTCATACTTTTTGCAACAGTCATTTCAGTTTTTCTTACCAAAAGGGACATGTGTAGTAAATGTTTAATGGTACACTTAGAGCTTGTTGAGAGCTAATATATATATATATATATATATATATATATATATATATATATATATATATATATATATATATATATATATATATATATAATAGTATGAGATTTCCTTAATTTAATAAAGAATTATATCTAAAAATCGTTTGTCCAGATACTTTTTTCTGTAACTGTATATATTTATAATAACAAAAAAATGAAAAAAAAAAAATCAATAATTAAATTTTAAAGAAACTAAAAACCTTTTTAAAAAAATAAATTATTTTTTAGACCATTACAGTCAAACAAATATCTCTTCGTAATTATAAAAAGATAAAATGTATCAATCATTTCTCATCTAAAAAACTGCTTTTCACAGTAAAAAAGAAGTTTTACTTAAATCCTGATGACAGACCAAACACTGAAGTCCAAATAGTTCAGTACTGAAGTCCAAATAGTTCAGTACTATCATGGGGACCTTATTTTAGAAATTCAAACAAGTGGAATTTCACTTTTCAGAAAGGCAATATTTTTGTGAGCTTGGTGTGTTGGAACCATGTCCTGTTGAAAAATGGACAACTTTGAATTGTTTCTTTCAACAGGGAAGACATGATCAGTCATGAAATCAAGAAGAACCTTAACCCTTTAACTCCTGACTGCTCTGGTTTTGGCAATAACCATCTGCACTTTACACAAATAAAGAAACTTCTTATTCCTGAATCTTTAAGGGATCAGCTGTTGCACTGCCTGTCTGAATACTTTAGTGGATCAGCTGTTGCACTGCCTGTCTGAATACTTTAGTGGATCAGCTGTTGCACTGCCTGTCTGAATACTTTAGTGGATCAGGCATGTCCTGAAAAAGTTCTATTAGGGTTTTGATGCAGCTTACAGTCAACTGAATCCTCACTTTCAGACCTGACAGATCGCTTCTGATACATTTTCTTCTGACTTTTTGATTAGTATTTATCTTCATTATGAAGCAGCTCTTAACTAAAAATTTTCATTTTATTACAAAAAATGTTATAAATGAAGCTAGGTGGGTAACATATTTTATATATTTTTTTGTAATTAAAAAGTCAAAATGTAAAATTTAAATTAAATTTAAAATTTGCTTGAGTCAAATATTTAAAAATGAGAAATTTTCCTTTTTTACAACAAAATTTTTAATACAAAACAATTTAAAAAACTATAACTAATTTTTGCAAGGCAAAAAAACAATACTTTTAATAGTGCACAGATTGTCAGTAATGTTTGATAATAAAACACCATTTTAAGGACTTAACTTATTTATATGTAATGAAAATGAATTAAAGGTCTCTTAAAAGATCTTACTTCACATCCCATGAAATTTTCTTTTTGTTTTTTGATTATGAAAGCTGACAATCTTTACATTTCAAAAAGCATAAAACTAAATAATTTAATATTTTTGAAAAAACCTTATTTAAATTTTTATAAATGATGAAGTTTAAGCAGCATTAAGTGTTTTAAAGTTTTATAGTTAGTTGTTTATTTTCAGCTTGGTAACCAGGATATAAAATATATGAATGGCTATTTTAATTGTTATTAACTTCTGATTGTTTAATGACCATTATCTTAAAGCTATATTTAACAAAAGAGGTTCTGAGAAAGTCAATCTCCCACCACTGGTGTCACTTATAACTAAAGTTATAGATACTATATACAATAGACTGAAACCTGGCTAAGAAAAGGTAGTATTTCAGAGTCTAATCCCATCAAGAAGGTGGTTGAGTAATGAGAAGTAATAAAACTGTTTTCTATGTCAATATACCTAGATTACATATCTTGCAGATAACCTTTTCACAGAAATTGAAAAAAACCTTTTTAAAATCATTAAAGGATTTGCAAGTTGTTATTAATAAACAGTTATTTGTAAGTGGTTATTTGTCTACAATAATATAAAGTACTGTGTCTAATCAAAGAAAACACCATTTAGAAGAAAATATAACATTAAAAAAATTCTCAGCAAATCTCAGTGATCATGTGAAAAGTAAATTTCAAATTAATATTAATAACACTTCAGAAAAAATGTTTTTAGCCTTCAAATATCCAAAAAACATGAAACATTACAAAAAATTGATTTATCATTCAGCTTGTTTTTAGTAAAGGATTTTACACTCCTTAACCGTTGTGAACCCTAATGGGTTCTGTTGTGAACCTTAACTGTTGGAAACCTTTTACAAAAAAACTAGCTGAATGATAAAACAAAGCTTTGTAATATTTCATAATGTTTTTCAGTCATTTTGGGTAATATGGTTCAATACACCATCTTGACTGTGCAATGTGTTGAGTGTGAAAAATTTTTTTCTTGGTTTTTAAGAATATTTATTAACTACATAATAAAAACACAAATACACAATTGTATCAATCACCAAATAATTGTTATTAGAGGCAACCCTTTTTATCCATTTAATATAATATAAAATATATTCATTAAAGTCATTGAAACTTTCTTCTGCACTCAATATTTATACTTCATATCATAAAATAGGAGTGTGCATTAGAATAAACACATTTAATGTGATAGGTAAAAATAGTAGCCATTTTAAAAACAACTTTTGTATTCAAGACAGAAAAAACTATGTTGACTAGTGATACAATTTTTTTTTTGTTTCTAAATTTATTTCAAGTGAAAAAGAAACAGACTGTTATCAAGATTTTCAATCAAAAAAATAGTATCAATTGGTTGGCCATATCAACCAATATATGTCAACCTGGATATGGATAGGTTACCCGGATATGGATAGGTAATATGGAGGGGTAACTTTTAGAAGTGCTCATTTTACAATTTTGTTAAATTATTTTTTTAATAAAGGTCAAAATTATTTGGGATGCAAACTTATTTTAAAAAATGCAACAGTTTTACAAAGTAAAAAAAAAATTGGCACATAAAAGATTTTTTGCTTTACTTGTTTAAACAAACCTTTATGTTATAGAAAATATACAAATTTTATTATTCCTACCATAGTAATACCCACAGTGAAGAAATCGATGAGTGTAAAAGTGAACAGAAAGTATTACGCCACAACCATGATAGTCTATTTGTATTCTTATCTTCTTTTACTTTTTTAATAACTTTTTGTCTACCCATAGCATATTTATTAACAATGGAGAAAAAAGCAAAACTCAGTGCTGGCATAACTATGTTTGCACTCATCTTCAAACTTCAAATATTTTTGAGTTAACTAGAAGCAATATATATATATATATATATATATATATATATATGTATATATATATATATATATATATATATATATATATATATATATATATATATATATATATATATATATATATATATATATATGTATATATATATATATATATATATATATATATATATATATATATATATATATAACACACTCACACACACACACACACACACACACACACACACACACACACACACACACACACGCACACACACACACACACACCTGAACATGTGTTTCTATATACACACATGCGTATGTGTTTACATTTAGATTAATATATATACACATATACACACATATACACATATAATATATACACACATATACATAAACACAAAATACTTAACATGCATATACATATGTGAGGTATGTTAGGTGTTTTGAATTCAAGTGGCACGTGAATTTCATTTTTGTTTACTTCTTTAAGTTGTACAATATAATACCATTCGGTAATGGGGTAGTAAAAAAAACTCAATACATTTCCTCTATTCTTTTGAAATTTACAAAAATAAATAAAATTAATAAATATTATAAAAAATAAAACCAGATTATTTTTGAAAAAAAAATATAGTTGAACAATTTTTTTTAAAAATAAAATTTTATTTGAAAAAAATAACTTAAACCCCTTCTCCTTCCGAGGTTTTGAATAACTTAAACACAACTTCTTCAAGTTGTGTTTAAGTTATTCAAAAGTCGGAGAATCTCGGTTAGAAATACCTTGTTTCCATATAGCATCAAAAAAAATATCCAAAGCCGAAAAAAAATCGAATTTTGCAAAGATAAACACAAATTTTTATTTCCTTCGAAAGCATTAGACTTGAAAATTTTACAATCGAAGTTGACTTCGAAAAGAAATTCGAACCGAATCTATTAAAAAATTGGATTAATCGAACTATGAATGGAAAAATTTTACCAGCGACGTTTTATTTCTCCTCGTCTCATGATCACGAGTTAAATGAGATAAATTATTTTTGCCAAGTTGAAAATATTTTTTACAACTTCATCAATAATATTGCTTTTCCTGAGCCTAAATTTTTTAATGTACAATTTTTTTATTAAATTTATCATAGTTAACGAACCCTTATGAATAACAAATACATATAAAATATAAAAATAATTGTAAACATTTTCAAAACTTCATTCAGTGCGTCCCTTAATATTTTGACACTGGTTTGAATGACTATTCTGAAAGTAACATGCAGTCTTTTGATACAGCAAATGATGGCGACAGAATAACTTGGATACTATTGATCAGTAAAAATTTGCAGATGTTTTAAAAACCTGTTTGACTCTTCAGTGCTTTTAAAATTCTCCATTTGGTAAAGTAAGACCAAGATAATCTCCATGAAACAATCGTGACCTTAAAAAACTAAATCATGCGTTTTTAAATCATTCGAAAGGAAGTTACAGAAAAATGTAAAGAAATGAACTAAAATGTGAATCAAGAATTTTGCATTTTTTGTAGTAGTTGAGAGTTACCACCTAAAATTTAGAAATATCAAGTTGTCTCATTTTAAAATTCATGTTCTTTTTCATCACAAGGTGTTTTTTTAAATTTTACAAAAAAAATGATGATGCCTCCAAAAATATTTTTGATGTTTAGATGCCACTCTAATTTTTTTCTTTTTATTGTTAGCCTATATCCCGCTCTTGTCCGGTAATATTTTCAGATCATTGGTAGCACAGTCTGAAACTCTTTACTCTCGAAGGAAGAGTTTCTGATATGTTGTTTACTTAGTGACAGAGAAAAGGTTAGTTTCATCTGATTCTCAAATTTAACTTTTCCTTTTAATCTTTCTGAAAAAGGATTTGTATGACATAGTATAAAATCAGTCTCAACGTAACTTCTATGAGTTGCACTGTAACGGCTACTCCTTGCAGATTGAAGCCTTTGCAAAGATTTAAAGTTGATTAACAAATTTTTAATAGTTAGAGGAGATTTGAACAATGACGGCATCATTTAAACTTGCCTTGAATCTTACGGTAAATATCATGTTGAGAAGTTGCTGCTGAATGTCGTATTTTGGCAGCAACTGTTTAGTAACCTCTGTATCTAATCAGTAGCATCTTGTTGATAAAAGTTTTCTGATTCGGATGCAAAAATATGAACTGGCTCAATCAAATATGTTGTCAAATTAACTTTTGGAGTACAGTTACAAAAAGTGACGTGACATAGAATGTCTTTCAAAGATAAACTTTAGATATAAAATTCATGACATGTCCAAAATCACTTACCAGATCTGTTTTATTTTTCACCTTAAACTTTTTTTAATCCACTTTTTTAGTAAATCAATACACCTTTATTCATACACTATGTGCATTTTGAAGTCGATTTTTAATTAATTCAATGCAAAAAAAAAAACCTCTAGTCTGAACAAAGCATAGATTGTTTGGTTCAAATAATGAATATTAACTTCAATGAGATTTTTTTAGCTGTAAATGAAAATGTTCTTTTTTCCTCAAGGATTCAAAGGTTTTATAATTTTCGATTCTAGAACGAAACCAAAACTCGGTTCTGCAATAGGACACCAGAAATCACCATAAAAATTCGTTTTTTTTTTTTGTTTTTTTTCCCAATTTTAAAAGCGAACGACAATATTAAGGTGGTGTAAACTTTAAAAAAATCTTCATCTTCAATTTCTCAAAATCTTTAACTTACATCATAAAAATCTTTTTAGAAAAAGCTGGAGACCCAAAAAAAACTCAGTTTTTAAATTGTAATTGCTGCAACAAAGTTTTAGTTCGGTTCACTTTTTGAGAAATTTCAAATAAATACTTGATGTGTCTAGCATTTTTTTATTACTTTTAAAAATCAAAAATTTGAAATCTGCGAAAATTAAAGTGATTATATAAATAGCATAACACATATAAAAAGTAAAAGAATTTTTAAAAATTTTATTTAAAAAATTTAAAGAAGCAATAGTAAAAAAAAAAAAAAAAATGCCTAAAAGAAGCTATAAGAACAAAAACTATCAGCATTTACAGTATATACTTAAGTATAAGTTGAGGAAATTTTCACAAATTACAATTTCAAAATTGCCACTTCGACTTCGATATGGGGATGATAAAAAATATAAACTAATACTTCATTTAACTAGCTTTAATATTTTATTATTTACAAGATTGGACTTTATTTGAATATGTGTTTGTAAGACCTCGTGTAAACTAATGCAACTTCATTCCAGGTTCATTTTTTTTAAACAACAATTTTTTAGTTTAGTGGCCAAACTTTTTGCGCATCCATATTGAAACTTTAAACCCTTTAAACTGAAGTTATTTTTGTTTTAATTTTTATTTAGTTGCTTTTAATTTGATTGTTAGTTTTTTGGAAGTTTTTTGAAAAAATGAAACGAAATCGGCATTCTTGTGAAAGCTGGTTTTAAGTTATACAAATCAGATAAAGAAAATATTCGATTAATTGAATCTAGAAAATTTTATATTTTTTACGAGCAATTTTTAAAGAAAGACAAGTTTTAAAAAAAAAAAAAAAACCGAAATGATGACTACAATCATTTTACTGAGGCTTCATAACTCAGGAATTTGTAAAGGTAATTATAAAGTTGTAAAAGTTAATAAAAACCGCTTAAAGAGATTAAACTCCGGAACAGCTACAACCCCAACCAAAAAAGTGGTTTATGAAAACTTTGTTTGTTAAGAAAAAGCTATATAATAATTTATTTATCTTATTATCGTTGTCATTATTATCATTGCTGTTTCTTTTACTTCAAATATGCAGTGGTTTCTCAAACAATAAAAGCTAAAGGATTTTTTTAATTATATTTTTGTTTTTATTTCAAGACAAAAAAATTTTATGAGAGGGAAAAACATTCCTCTACAGCTAATACGTGACTTTAAATTTGACAGCTTTAGAACTAAGTTTTAGCAAGTGTATTTTAAAAAAAATCTAAAAAAGGTACAAAATGTTTGATCACATTTAAGGTTATTTTAAGATTGTGAGATGATTTGAATGTTATAAAAAACAAAAAATTAATATGAAATTTTCGCAATATCTACACAGGTTATATTAACTAACGCAGCTACTTTGAATTCATGGTTCATCTGCAGACATACTGTTGATCCGAATGAAAAGTGACATCCGTCATGCAACGAAAATAAATTCTTATAGAACTCAACAATTAATGCAGCGCTGAAGTGTTCAAAACACGATTATCAATCCATGCATTAAAACAATCCGTGAGGATATTTAGCAGTTTTTATCTATGATTGCTATCGTATTGTGTGAACACTATGCGATGTTATCAATAACAAAAAATCAGATTTTAAATTGCAAATTTATTACGACTAGGAACATCTTGGTCAAATAACAGGAACGCATAAACATGCATTTTACTTCGAAAAGGAAAAAAAGAAACTTATTAATAATGTCAGAAAAAAATTGATGTAAACTTATCAATAATGAAAGAAATATGATTAAGTGTGACACACAGATATATCGTCTTGAGGCGATTAAGTTAATTTTCAAAACAGACTGCATCACGGATGTACACAGGTGAATGACTGTATCATAACAAACTTGTAACTACCAGAATCTAGTTAAATAACCAAAACTACTACAAGACACATTATCCCTACAGCAAACAAGAGGGATTTATAGAAACAAGAAAACTATACCACGTGACACTTCGAATGTTACCTAAAAGTTTCTTCTTTCCTCGTCATGATAAAAAAAAGTAAAAAAAAAAAAAACTTGAAATAAACAGGAGAAAAGGCTTCCCTTAGAATGAGAATAAATATTTAGAAAATAACAACTTTATTTTATTTACATGATAAATTGCTTCAACTCATTTAACTGTCCGAATACCATAAAAAAATAGTATGGTCCATTAGAGCTGGTAAACCGGGAAACCCGGAAAAGGAAAAATCTTTGGATTGTGGTGAATTCATATAAAACGACTCAAAACAAACAAAAAATGATCGTGTTATATTTCCAATTTCGACCACAACTCTAATTTTCTCCTTACTTTTAGCAGCAAATCATTTTCTTTCTGAAGATCAACGACAATTGATCGTTCAAACGCAGGCTTTTTTCTTAAATATCTTTCAAGCAATTTTTTGCATAACTCCTAAAAGAATGTAATACCAACGTCTTTTAATAAGAAGTCTTTTAAAAAGAAACTAGATAAAATTTGTGAGCAAAGCTAATAAAATGTTACAACATACATTGAAGGCCTTCATCAATGTCTTGTCTTGGTTCGTCCTTCGCTAGTTGTGTTAAAAAAAAGACGGGGAACCGTAAAACTTCATTAACTTTATTAAAACCCGTTAAAAAACTTTAAGATTCTTTAAAACTTAAAGAAGTAAAAGTTTTTTACCAATCCTTTTTTTCCTTTTATTTCAAATATCATTAGTTTGATCCAACACGCTATAGTTTTTATGGTTGCAATGGTGGGTATTAAATTAAACGGGGCTGGGAGCGTATTGTTTTGACCAATGTATTCTAGCCATAAATTAGTTCTTGCGTATTTATGCTCAACTTCGATATTATCCTAAACATAATTTAATTTAAGTATAACAACAATTGTTATCAAGAAGTATTACAAACGCTTGAAAAAGAAAAACAACCTCAATTTGTTGATAAGAATTGCTCATCATTGCAATCAACATATTTAGTAGTACAATCATTGAGACGCAGTGATAAAACGTAAATAAAAGGTAGCTCGATAAAAGAACCATTGTTCCGTCATCAAACCCTCTTAGAGAGTCTAAACCAACCAGATTGATACTTGCCCATGCCAATGTAACCATAGCTGCAGCTAAGCTGAAAGTTATGGAAATAATTAGAAAAAGATTTATGAATATAAACAAGCAAAGTGCCGCTTTCCTTGCTTTTCTAAAGTTTTATTCTCAATTATGAAAATTATTAAAATTTGCTTATAAACATTTGCTAATTCGATTAAATTTCATTTTAAAGACCAAGAACCAAAAGAAACTAAGACCACCAGTTTAAAAAGAAAAAGAACAAAAGAGATTCTATTTATTAAAGTTCCTTTGCTTTTAAACAATAGCTGCCAGTTTTTCCAGGATAATTCGTTATGGCAACCTTACTTTCAATAGAACTACCAAAATTTTTTGGCTTCTTGTTCAGATGAAAGCTTTTCTTGTTCAGAAGAAGGCTTTTTTTTTGGAAATCGAAGGTATTCCTTTATCCATCACTTCCATTTTATGATCATGTGACAGTTTGAGTGAACGGCTACTTTAGAGTTTAAAGTTTAACAATAGTTAAGAGTCTCTGCAACGAGAACTAAGTTATCAACCTTTACATACTTCGATTGAATCATAAAAAGGTTAAGCTAAGGGTACTTTATAGTTCAAGTAAGAAATCGGAAATATTTTTTTCAATTTTAACAAGCAATTTTAAATGCCAAACTAATCTTAACCATTAAGTTTTATAAAACAACTAATCTTAACCATTAAGTTTTATAAAACACCGTCATGAAGTAAACTTGCCCAGCCGCTTTACGTAAGGATTTTAAGGTTAAGTGTGTTATGAATGACACTTTATTCCTTTTTCAAGGAAGTGGAGCTTTTGATTTTAATTTTTTTAATGCTTAGTAATTTTTTCCTTTTTAACATTTTTTATTTCCTCTCATAATTACAAAATATCAAAACATGATGAGAGAACAATATTTTTACCCGTCGTATCCACCTTTTACGATATTCGCTAAATCAGTACCATTTCCCCCTCTTGAAGTATTCTGAAACGTATTATTCATCAGAGGAGGGTTTACGGAATGGAATAAGAACACCATACTCACAGAGAAGGACCACAGCACCACACAACTTATGAACGCAAACTGGAAAATGACCTGTAAATCACACTTAAAATGCAATTTCAAGATTAGAAATACAATGCCAATAATTAACTGAATATAATGACCCTTTATTAAGATTGATATTCAATTATTGTGTTAAACAAAAAGGCAAACTTAAAAATGGCGGCAGATTGTTAATTCGAAACGTTAAGTATTAATATTTACTTTCAATAGTAATCTTATTAAAAATTTTTCTCCTACCTGTATCATTCTTCCGAGACATAGCTGAAGCAAACCTAGAAATCTAATAACCTGACAAAGATAAACCACGCGGAAGAAACTCAAAACAATTGAAATTGCAAAGAAGCTATCTCCAAAACTGATATAAATCCTCTTTTGAAACGGCATAATGTGGGCGCTTCCCCACACAATATATGCTGCTTTGATGAATGCTATCATGCTCATATCAATCCAATTCCACACGCTCTTAAAATATTGTCGCTTTCCCAAATAAAACATCTAAAGAGTAAATTAAAGTTAAAAAAAATATGTAATGCGACAGCAAGAGGCCAATTAGGGAACTATTTAAAGAATTCCACAAACGTGTTTGAATTCTTGTAATGAAAGCCCAAGAGTCCATAATAAGATTAGAACTTGTTGAGTATCAGGTTTTTCGCCCAGCCGAATTCCTGTTTTTTTCGACATTGATTGAGCTGCTAAAAGTGCTGGAAAAAAAGAAAAAGATTGTCACGTGTAAAGTTAATCTTAAGGATGGTCACTAATAGTAATATTTGAAAATGATTCTATACTTGCTTAGAAAAAATCTTACCTAAAAACACAATGAAGGAAGCTGTGGTGTTAATGAACTTAACTAACGGGTTTTCTGTCAATCTTCCTAACTTTGATCTTGGGTGAATGATGTACGCAATTGCGGTAAAAAAAAAAGAAACTGCTATTGAAAGCACTAGCATCAGCCTGTAAATGGTGCCGCTTTTTCTCCACATTAGAATTTTGTCGTAAACCAAAGAAGATACTAAATGTTGAGGAACGGGGTGCGAGACAATCTTTAAAAGTGAAGTTTAAATATAGTCTAAACCCTTTGTCTTAAAAAAAAAAAGTACATTTTAATAATAACTTTAATCTAACTATATTATGACTATAAATTTTCTACATATTATACGAGTTGAATGGTATAAATTAATTATAATAATCAACAAAACCTCCTTATGATCCATCTCGATTGCCATGGTGATGAAACTTAATTTAGATAAATCTTTCGTTTTGCCGCAGTTCATAATGCAATCTACTTCAGATTCGTTATTTACTTCATCTAATAACTCTAAGCAAAAATTCTTTAGGACCATTGCAAGATCAGTGTAAGCTTTTTCAAAGCTATCATCTGTAATCGCTAATTTTTTGCTTGTGTTCCATAGCTTTAATGCTGTGATAAGAGGATTTGTTGATGTCTTCAAAATCCAAACAGGATTTATTTGAGCGCGTAATCTTTCTATTCTTTCCTTTGATTGACCAAGGCGATCGTTTACGCATACTTCGCACTCACATTCGACCTCATGAGCATCCGGGATTGTGTACCCGCTTTCTGTGAATAAGTCAATTAGTTCTAAATTTCCAGCTTGGGCCGCTATAACTAAACCTTTATTAGGTGCAAAAGTTTTTAGGCCTTTATTTGATGAGAAGCTAAGAAGCAACTTAATGGCTTCTTTGGCATTACACCGTACAGCTTCGACAAGCAAATCGTCAAATTCAAGTCTCCATGAATGAAATAAATTCTCATTAAATTTCATTTCAAACACTACACAAGCAAGAAAGAAATATACCAACTCAGTATGATACAGACTTCATTCAAATTTTATTATTTATTATGGCAAATGAATGTCGTACAGTGACCTCCCTCAAAGCTAAATTAATATTGACTTATTAATTCTAATCTGCATGCAAAAATAGTTAATTGCTCGTATTGTTACTGATGAGTTAATGTTGACATTTTAAGCTTTTCTCTGAAATTTGTTTGAGTGAATTTCTTTTTCTAATGCAAAATTTAAATCAAAACACTGACAATTTAAAACAACTTAATTTTTAAAATTTTATTTTAATTTTTAGCTTTATTAAAACTCAATAACTGTAATCTTTTTATACAGAAACTTACCTCTGAAACTGCTAAAAGATCTAAAAAAATATTTATCACCAGAATCGGATTAAGAATCTTAGATGTTCTCAACACTTAGAAGATTTTGGTGGCCACTTACAAATATAATTTAAAAAGTAAACAGTAAGAAACCACAAAATAAAATTTTATCAAAAACAAATAAACTTACAAACAAGATGTCAAATAGTGTTTGCTTTTGAAAATTCTCACGTTATTCATTTTTGATGAGTTTTTCCCTACTCTTTTTTTTTTTAGTTCTAAAAACTTTGATAAATTTTTCTTTACAAGAATTATTTTTAAGAATTATTATTTAAGAGAACATTATCAAACAGTTGATAATACCTTAATATTGTGAGGAGGGAGAAAAGTTAAAAACAGCGAAAAGACGTAGATACGGAGACTTATTCACCCTGTCATATAAATAAACGATAACATGATGAAACGTAATGAAGAAAAAAAATTAAAAACAGCTATTAAGAAAAGACGTTCACGCAGAAACTTATTTACCTGTCAAATAAATTAATGAAGAGTAAATATAGCAACGAAACAAATGATAATGGAGAACTTTAAAAGCTCAAGAATAGAGTTACCAAGGACTTCTCATGGAATAAATAAAGAAGAACGAGGAAAAGTTTCTCTTCTTATATAAATGAAGAGAAGAAGTCAGAGTTTTTAAGAAAGATTTTAAGAAGAATTTTTAGAGAAAGAGAGTTTTTATTATTGAAGAATTTGAAATAGTTGATAAAACAGAAGAATAGAAGCTAGAAGAAAAATTGATTAAAGAAAAGTAAGCAGAAGTCTCGCCGTTTCTAATAAAGAAAAAAGAAGAAAGATGTGTGGTTAAAGCTAGAAGAGCTAAAGAGGCCTTACTGATAAAAAAAACAAACAGTATCACTACAAGTAAGAGAGCATTAGAGAGAATATTTTATAACGTAATGTATAAAAGAGTACTAAACATTACACACTAATAGAACGTTAATTGAAATATATTGTATAATGAAATTTAGTGAGGACGGCAAACACAACTTTAAACCTTTAGATTAAACCTTGCCCATTCCTAAACAAACTATCCACAAACCTTTTCCTAACCAAGTTATCCCCAGACCAACCTTTTAAACACCCCTCCCCCCCCCCCCATTAAGCACAACCCTAGACCATACCTCCCTAAATTCTTAATCCCTTACACCATCATACAGACAAACGTTGAAAAGAAAAAAAAATACAAAAAATACAAAAAAAAACAAACTCTGCCCTCATAATATAAACAAACAAATTAGAAAACTTACTAACAAAAAATTTTCTTGATTGCATTAAGCACGTACTCATTACTAGCTACTTTAGGTTACTTTTTTTTTATATAAATATATAAAAAGATATAAAATCTAAATTATAATACTTTTTTCGTAAATAAAAAGATATAATCTAAAGTAAGATAATAATATTTTAAATCAAAAATTACTAAACTAAAAAAAATAGTAATAAATTGAAGATTTATTTCTATAAAATTTTTATGCTTTAGCTGGGTAATAGTCAAGTAAAAAGTGTTTCTATTGGTTTTTTTACATACTCCTCAAAAGCAAATAATCTCATTCCACTTCACTATAAAAAAAAAAATGCGTGTGATTACTTTAAGTTTGAGGTAAGCTCTTACATTTTTTTTATAAGAACTGACCCACTTAATTGAATCTAAGTACTCCATTCATTCTTATTTTTAAAATCCATCTTTTCGAAGACGTCTTCAGTTGTTATACCTTTAGAATTGTAATTATTCAGCAAAAATTAAAAACTTTCATACTCTTGTAGATAACTGCAAGAGTATTCAAGTTTTTAATACTGTTTCTGAAAATTCAAAATGATTTTTTTTTGAAAGAAGTCAATTAACGCAAACTCAGTAAGCTAATTTTTTTTGTGGAAAATTTATTTTTAATAAATTTAACTTAATGGCTTGACATGCTACCTTTTAATTCAATCCGATACAAAAATGTCACACTGTTGATTGAAATCAATTGACCATTTCGCTGTGTCTTTTCAGTATTTCTCGATGCAGCGATTTATTTCAACCCAAAAATGTTATACAATACTGCAGTAAAACAGAAAGCCTTCTGTCTTATGCATTTTTTTTCTTTAACGATTCAAGGATAATACAATAATAATAAAGGAATTAATGTAGCTTTGATCCAATAAACACGCTTCTTTACAATTATGATCCTATAATTCTTTTTTGTTACACCCATATTTTTTGCTACACCCGTCTTTTTTGCTACACCCATCTTTGAAACATTTAGTTCCAAAGCATACAGGAAATAAAGTCGGGATGTTTACAAGTCTAAGTGTATTTAAAGAGCTCTTCTGAAAAAGAAAAGATTCTAAAGTTAATAGGACACTACCTTATACGTCAAATAAATCTGAAACGTATGGCCAATGAGGTCTAAAAGCATATTGCCATTCAAGGCAGAAACATTTCCATTCAAATCCAGCAAAAAATAAAACTATAATGTTCTTAAAATGACAAAAACCGCGCGAATAAAACTCCATAAACCAATAAAGCCATGCAAAAAAAAAAAAAAAAAAGTTCAAATTGGATATTTAAAAAAACTTTCTTAACAAGTATTCAAGATTATAAATCATTTAATGCCATTAATATTGATTGGTGATTATATAGTTGATAGTATCTTTTATTTACTTTTCAACGAACACCTTGTGCACTTTTAAGAGGTTATCAGATTTGAAGCCGAAAAATATTCTTTTACATTTTCTCAAAAACGACGAAACAATTCTCTTTCGCTTTCTTAAACTTCCTATCTGATTAAAATCATGTTTAGCTTGCAGCCGACAAAAAGAATTTTGCCAAAATTTCATTGCGGTAAAGTTAATATGTTTGTAATAAAATCAACATTTGCCATATTAATTTTTCATAAATCTTATTACGTTAACTGACTATCAATATCATAAAAGTTTGCATAACAATCAGAGTGATTTCTTCTTTCTCTATTCCATATAAAATTCTTTTTTCATACAATGATAACATTTTAAAATAGGCATTAAAGAAGAATAACACAGGATCATGTGGTATCTACATTCTTTAAATTGACGTCTGCACATGCAAACGATTCATTATGTACAACACTCTATTTCCTGCCTGACTATTAAAATATAAATATTAAAATTTGTTTAAGTCTTGCAGGTGTAACTTTCTTTCAATAGAGTTCAAAAATCCGTTATTACAGTTTTCTTCAAGTATTATAATGTATATTTTGTTGTTGTTGTTGAAGCTAGAAAAAAGAAAAAAAAAAAAAGTTAAGTACTTGATGAAATATACTTTTTTGAACATTTGAATACAACTGAAAAAACCTTTCTTTTTTTTCTTTTTTTTTACCTGAGAGACTTGAGCTTGCGTGTATGCAAACGTTCCGTCGTTGCTCACCATAGGGTGCAGGGAGGTGCTACCTACAATTAGAAAACTTAATTGAACAAAATAGTGTCTTTGCGTTACATATTTTCCGAATAAAAGAAAATGTCTATAACCGACCAAATAATGGTTCTCCGAAACTCACCTACGTCATACTGTAGCGTATGCGTCATAGCGCTTTCATCACCTGTTGAATATTCGGCCATGCCTAAAATTTTTTCTCCCTTTATTGACTAAAAGAAAAACAAGGGTTTCACGTTGATATTTGAAAACCACCTGAAATATTCAGTATACAACAATATTAAGTAAAAATAAAAGTAACGAAAAATACAGGTAAAGTAAACTTTAAAATAACTTATACGAATTACCTCTCTGTATTTTGTAAGATAGACTTTAAGCGGTTCAACGTAGTTATCAAATCCTAGTGTTGTCATAGCAAACAAGATGTCTTCACCATTAATAGTTTTTCTTTTTTCTTGTTGACAGCGCTCACTAGCTCTGGAAAAGAAGTTTCCTAATCGCTAATCAAAAACTTCTATTCTCAAAATTAAAAATTAAAATGGATATAGCTGAATTATGAAAACATGTCTCTTTCTGTCTAGAAGAAAAAATGTAAACACAAAGAACTATTAACAGGTCTTTGTATGAAAACTCACATAAATGTTGTAGCTTCTTAATAAAGAACCTGTTTCCCCACAGAGATTTTTTATATACGTAAATATTGAGCCGAAACAACAATTTTTATAATTGGTTTTTGATAGACCTTTATTTTGATTATTTTCTAATTACACCATAGCAAAGGTAAATAATTAGTAAATAATTAGTAAATAATTAGTAAATAATGTACTAAAGATTAAAATAAAAGTTCAACTAAAACTCTTTGTTGTTTTCTTATAGGACAAAAACATTTTTTTCATAAGTAAACTTAGGTCTTGATGATGTGAGGAAATAAAACTATATAAATATTTAATTTGTTAGTACTTGTTAGTTTTATTGTTTGAATCTAAAATTTGTTGAAAGTTATTCCTAGTAAATGCAAATAATAAAATCATGCAATTGACTAACTCAAATATTATTGAAAAAATAAAAAAATATGCTTTAAAGATTTTTTGTTTCACACTTTTCTTTATGAAAAATAGATGGTTTGATTACTGAAGCTGTCTTTTGATCACCCTTACTTTGTAACTTCAATCATGCAGATTGAAGGTTTTTATGTTGCCTCCATATTCTGGACTTGGCAAAGGGCACAGCTTCTCTTGCACTTCTTAACCTTTCTTTCACAGTAGATTAACAGTTTCAATATTTTTTTCAAAATGGGCCCAAGTTTGTCTCTGTCACTGATAGCCATTCACAAAAGACTAAATGCTATCCAAAATGCTCAAACATAACTTTTTTGATTCAACATAATATCCATAATGATAACAGAGTATATGAAATTAATTGCAATCTCTGTAAACTGTATTATAATCAGTTAAATATACCAAAAAAGAAATCAATCCAAAACAGAAAAATGTCATTTAATAGATTAAATATTTTAAATTTTAAGTAGATCTCTTGGGGATTTGGCATTTCCAATTGTTAACATAAAAAGAGAATTTTCTCTTGCTGAATTTGATCCTGATTTCCTTGTTAAAAACAAGTCAAAGTTTGATGAGAAACATGCTTTTTGAATCAATTTGATCCTGATTTCCTTAACAAAAATGAGTCAAAGTTTGATGAGAAACATGCTTTTTGAATCAGTTTGTCCACAGATATCAATTTTAGGATTTGTCAGTGAAGAAATTGTGTAAATGACTTAAAGATTCAAAAGTATAAAAGTGCTTAAACAAGAAAACAAGAAGGTACAATACTTTGTCCCTGTTCAGTAATAGGCATTCAGTATGTTTACAGTGAAGTTTTTAGTCAATCAATTTTTAATTCACAAATTTAAAACAATCATACTCGCTAGTGATGAAACTGATGAACTCAGATAAACATTCTTGTAAGCATTCTTTTGCATCTTTAGCTATCTGGAGAACAAATTTAAAATTTAATATGAATAAAAAAGCTTCAGAATAATGTAACTTATCAATCTAGGCTTAAAACAGTCTCTTTAGCTCTTTAGACATGACATCTGGGTTAATTAATAACCTAATGGAATTTGTTAACAATTTTACTATTACAAATTTTAAACATCAATCAAGCAATTTGAAACATATATTAAGCAATTTGAAACATAAGTCAAGCAATTTTAAACATAAACTTTATTACTATAAGTAGTGATTAAAAGTAGCTACATTTAAAAAGGAAAACTAAAATAATCTGTTGTAAAAATGAAACAAACAGGTAAACAATAGTACAACATTCATTATAAAGGAAGATTGATATGATATGCAAACTAACTAAATTTGAAGAGAACTTAAGAGAAATATACCCAGGTCATCATATATCAAAATACATCATAAGAGTCTGACAATTTTTTTTTTTTTTTTTCTAAAATTTAAATCATAATAACTCTTAAATGTTTTATTTTGTCTTTTTTCACTAATTACCTTTCCACTGCTAGGAATTGCTTTTTTCATTATTCTAGCTACATTTGCAATTGGAAGAAAACGGTCCTATGAAACAGAACACATTTACAATAGAAGCAAGCAAAATAAAAGACAACATACTAGCAGACTTTATTTTAAATATTTTCACAAATGAAACACTTATAAAAAGCTAATAACCTGCTCTCTAAGTTCATCTTTATCTCGAGAATTAAACTCATCAGAATAGTCTTGCTCATCTGTTTCTAAAGAGATTTAAAAGGTTAGCATTTGATACCTACAACAGTACATACATACACACACATACATACATACATACATACATACATACATACATACATACATACATACATACATACATACATACATACATACATACATACATACATACATACATACATACATACCTACATACATACATACATACATACATACATACATACATACATACATACATACATACATACATACATACATACATACATACATACATACATACATACATACATACATACATACATACATACATACATACATACACACATTTTAGAGGTTAAAAAAGAACATTTAAGGTTGCTCATAATTATTGTCAGACATTGAGAATTTTTTACATTTTTATAGTAAGTTTGTAAACTTTATGATTAAAATGTTTCAGATCTCAATTCAATTGATTATCTTTCTTTGTCGAAGCAAGCACATTGTCCTTCAGCTGGAAAAGTTTTGTAAGGACTTCCACTCAAGACACTGAAATGTACTGGAACTAGTCTTTATCAATTCATGCCAAATAGTCACAGAAGTACTTGAAAAAGGCAATTTTTGGACCACCTGTTGGACCAAAGCAGTACAAGAAAATATCTCCAAGTACAATTTTATGCACATGATGTGCAAGCTTAGGATAAACAGTAATGCACATCACTAAATAATAAGTTACACTGGTATACACAGATAATGCTTATGAATGTTAAAAAGAAAAAAAAAAGAATATAACAAGTTCAGGGAATAGCACACCAGAATCAGTTTAAATTTATTCTATAAATGCAGTGCACTACAGCCAATAGTGGGCTATTAGTTGTGGTATATTATCAACTTGTCATAGTATCTAATTTATGCTACTTAATTATTAAAATCAACATGGAATTTTTTTCAATTTAATTTCAATTTAATTTTAAGGTTATTTTGAAGAAAATTTTAAACAACATTTTATAAGTAAACACTAAACAAGTCCCAAGAATTACATAACAAATTTTTGCAAGTATTAAAAATTTTTTTATAGTTTAGTATTAAATATACTATAACAAAGATGAACAGTGTATATTCCTGAAAAAAAACTTAAGACAAGTAAAACTGTGTCCTAATGAAAAGTTTTGTTGTTCAATGTCAGAGATATTTTTTCCCACCCATGTACTCTCCACAAAACTATTGGAGCACATAGATTTTTGTCTTCTTTTGACAAATGTTGATTTTTTGTTTGTTCGTTATTCATCATTGTCAAACATAATGCTTTTTTCCTCAAAGACTACAGTGTGTTTTGCTCTCTTTTGAATTATTTATTTCCTATTTAACCTTTGTAAAATTGGCAGCACTGCAGCACATCAAAATTGTAGTAATTAGCTGTCTTTTGTTTTAATGCTCATATGGTTATCTTTTTGCTTTGTTCTAGTTAAAGATTGAGGTTATGCTTATGTTGCTATGAGATATTGCAGTGCATTTTGTGAAACTTTTAAAGTTAGCTTTTGTGAGTATGAGTCAATCAAGTTTATGTTCAAAATCCCAAATTTGGTTGTTGGGGAACCGCCTGGAATAACTCTCTTTAAACTGAGTACCAACTAAACGTGAGGTATTGCGATACTTTTTATTTTTTAAGAAGGGCCTATGAAACATGACAAGTACTCTATTGGTAAAACAGTTATATGTAGTAAGATAACTGACGAGCTATGTGCTAAATGGGAAAAAACAGGAATAAAAACACAGAGGAAAGGCAAAGTGAAACAAAAACTTACAAATTTGAATGAATCATACAGAACCAAGCATAAAGGTAGAAATGATAAAAAATCACAGTTGTTTTTAAATCAACTAGAAGAGTTTTTTTATATTGCACATCAAGAAGCAGCTGATATTGTTCAGTATGACAAGTTAAGGAACACTAAACAAAAAGAAGATTTAAAGATTCTAGATGCTTTAAAAGATGGAAAAATAGTTGTTTTAGGCTCTTGCTGACAAAGATTATACAAGAAAATTGCAAAGTTATAAAAAAAGGAAACAATCAAGTGAAAAATACGCTTAAAAAAAATGTTATTGAGAAATCAACACAAGTGATTTTAGAAGATTCCAGATTTCAAAAACTGGATGGTACTGGGGTTAGTCAAGCGACAGATACATTTTCTTTTGTACAGCCATTGGATTTAGCAGATAATATAGTTGGATTGTCTTATGACACAACTGCTTCAAACTAAGAATGGCAGAATGGTGCATACATTAAAATTGTTTGTTTTATTTTGCATGCAAACATCACATATTGGAAAGACTGCAGAGCGCAGCCTGGCAAGCACTATTCGGATGTACTCACAGGCCAAATAATGAATACTTTAAGGAATTCCAGGAAAAATGGGACTCTATCTTGGACAAGGATACTTAGATGTTAAAGTCAGAAATATGAAGCTACAGTAAGATTCTACCATTTCTATTTTAAAGAATAAAGATTTCTTACTAAGAGATGATTACAAGAAATGCACAGTATTTATGTTAACTTTACATGGGAAATTCCAGATAGAGATGTACATTGGCAAAAGCCTGGGGCCTTTCATCATGCAAAATGGATGTCGTCTGTGATATTCCCTGCTAAAATGTACCTCTTTAGAGATTCCGTGGGCTATAATGAGTAAACTACTGTGAATCTAAGAGATATATGTCTTTTCAATGCTCTTGTGTATATCAAGCACTGGTTAGCATACCCCATTAGAGTTGACGTTCCTTTCAATGACTTGAAACTTTTCAATGAGTTGTAGGACTTCAAGGTCATCAACAAGGAAATATCAGAAATGACCTCAAGAATATTTAAAACTCATTTTTGGTATTTAACTGAGGAGCAGTTTTTTCAATGTTTTCAAAAAATATATATATATATTGATAAGAAACTCCAATCCTGCCAATGTGGTGAGCTGGAAAAAGGTGCACCAAACCTTTCCTGTAGTGACAAAAAATAAAAAATTCCATCATTGACTAGACAGAATCTTGGTTTCTGTTTGAAACCCTAAGTGTGAACACTGAACGGCTGAAAACTCCAGTGCAAACATGGAGGAGAATGAAGACTATCTTAATAAAATGAACTTTTTAAAAAACATTAGAATTGTTAATGATGTTGCTGAGAGAGAAATGCAAAATTGATGCAAGATATTTCATTGTCCCTCACAAAAGATGAAAATGCAAGCAAAGTGTGTTACAAGTAGTTGAAAACCACAGAAAACACTTTCTGTGGTTTTCAACTACTTGTTTCAACTACCGATTTCAGAAAGGCAACTTTGATTAATCTTTAAAGAAACTTTTACTGTTGTAGTTACTATTTGTCATTTATATCAATTTGCAATAGCTTAGTGTATTCCTTTACATTCAAATGTATAAGTTAGAAAAATATGTTGTTTATTTTTAACAAGAATGATTTTCATAGTTACTCAAGATATCTTGAGAAATACCAATAAAAATGTGAAAAATGAGTAATATTTATGATTTTAATCCCCATATTAAACTTGTTATCATAGCCTATGATTTTTTTTTCTGAACATATGTAAAATAAAAGCTAAAACTGAGTTTACTTGTTTATTTACTTACAAAAAGTTATAAAATAAAAACAACTAAAAATCTTTGAAAAAACCAAAAAAAAATTTCTCAGAAGGACTTGGGACAAGGGTTAGGGTGAACATATTAGGTTGAAATTTGAAATTGAGGGTTTATAGGGTACCCATCACCAGAAAACAGCCAGGAAGATCAACATTTTTAAACTTTGGTTTTACAGAACACCCTAAGCAGAATAAGCTATTGCGGCTGCATGAGAGAGCATTACATCCACAAACTAAAAGAATATATCAATGTTGACATATTTGATAATTGCACGAAGGCATTTTACAAAGATAAGACTCCTCATATAGTGCATCTATACATACATACATACATACATACATACATACATACATACATACATACATACATACATACATACATACATACATACATACATACATACATACATACATACATACATACATACATACATATGTTTCAATTATATTATTATATGTGTGCATGAATGCATACATGCATCCATATATGTATGTATGTATGTATGTATGTATGTATGTATGTATGTATGTATGCATGCATGCATGCATGCATGCATGCATGCATGTATGTATGTATGTATGTATGTATGTATGTATGTATGTATGTATGTATGTATGTATGTATGTATGTATGTATGTATGTATGTATGTATGTATGTATGTATGTATGTATGCATGTATGATTCCAGAAAAATGATGTCTCATCATGCAGCCTCTGATGAGATGTTTGATCCATATACTTCTGATCTTTGAGCACAATTTCTAAAACTGGGACCTGAATCCAAATAGTGATAGAAATAATAAATACTTGTTATACAGTTAACCCAAATTCATAACCAATTAAGTTAGCGAGTGATAATAAATGAGAAGCAGAACTGAAATATTATCAGGTACCTGTTCGGTTGTTAATTTCTTTAATTCCCAAAAACTTGCTCACTATTTTATACCTGACATCATGACCATTCAGCTCCCAATATAAATAACAGTAATGATAATCAAAAAAACTAAAAGGGAATAGTTATCTATCTTTTTGGAATCATGTATCAAACTGAAGTAAGCTTTTTGGAATTGTTTAGTGTTTATCAAAGTTGCCATTAACTGTACAAATCATTGCAGAAATAAAATTATAATAGTAATTTTTGAATAAGCAGTGTTTTATTGGAGATAAATTCTTTATTTCTTGAATATTCAAGAGTACAAAAACATAAATATAATTAACTTATTCATCAAGTACTGCTGGACACAAAGGAAGATTAAATGAAATAAAACAAATGTGAAAACTTGCATTTTAGTAAGTATATCAAAATCATTAAACTTAGATACCTGAATTCATCACTGCAGAATTATGAATACTAGTAGAAGAAACAGTTTGCCTATGTGCATGTGGATGCAGATGTTGCTGCATTATTAATACTGAAGATGGATTATTATTATGTGCTTGTTTAAGAGCCTCTAGATTATCTTGATATTCAGCTTGAGCCTCTTCATTTGCTGTCATGCTTGCTTCATGTTTAATCAAAATTGATGGTCGCTCGTCTACTTGCATACTTTTCCAATTCTAAATTACACTTAAGTATATAAGGCCGGTTAAATTAAACTAAATCTAGAAATTTAGTAATCTGTAAAACAATTTGTAAAAAAGTAATTAGTAAAAAGAAAAATCTAGAAATTTAGAGTAAAACAAGTAGAAAAAGAGTAATTATACAGATAATATTGCTGGAATCCAACAACTATATAATATTTGTCCTTTTATATACATATATTTAATATATTAAAAACTAGTTATTACTTTAAAAAATAAAGAAGTTATTAAGTTCAGTTTAAATAAAATTTAATTCGAAAGTTCATCCATCTATTTTGTACTGAATCTGATCCAAGACAATTGGAGTTTGTGCAAACTTTGATTAATCACTACACTTTTAATTATCACACACAGATGTCATATAATATTAGTATTTAGTTTAGTTTTCAGGAAAAAAACCTAAGTATTTTTTAAAATGTTCAAAGTGATTAAAGAAGGGAAATCTACACTAGATACAGTTAAATGTTAAATAAAAAATTCAGAACTAATTTCACAATGAAACAAAAAAAAAAATGTGTTAAAAACTGTATCACATAGCAATAGCAATGAATCATTGGGGTAGGGGTATCAAAGCTTAATGGCTAAAGGTATATTACTTTAAAATATATCTATTAAATATAAAACAACAGGAACAATTTCATTCCTTGGTTTATATTATATTGAATGATTCCTTGGAGCAGAGCTGTCTGTGGGTTCAGCTAAGTAATTACTGAACTTAAAATTAACTTTTTAATATAATTTATCATTTTATTCTTAGTTTAAATTAAAAATGATTCAACTTCAAGTTATTGACAATAGGCTGAATATTTGTTTAGGTAAATATTAGGTAATGGGTAAGGAAGGTTTATGTATATAAATAAACTTCTATAAATGGAGAGTTATCTATTAGAGGTACTTTAACAATATAACTTTTTGATTGTAACTGAATCAACTCTCTCTCTCTCTCTCTTTTATATATATACATACATATATATATATATATATATATATATATATATATATATATATATATATATATATATATATATATATATATATATATATATATATATATATATATATATATATATATATATAAATTGTAAAGTAATTTTAATTTTAACTAATTTTTTTTTAAATGAAAGGTAAAAGCAATTAAATTTAATTATAATGTCAAATATTGTCAACCTGCTTGTTTTTTTTATGAGTTAATTAGAAGTTTAATGACTTCTCGGAAAAATGTCTGAAATTAAGCGTGCAAAAGTATTAGCGCACTCATTTAAAATGTATTAGCACATTCGTTTAATTCCTTTGAGAAAAACTTTTTTGGTTAATTTTTGTTAAAAACTCTCTGCTGATTAATAATAGTCAATAAAAAACATAAGAGGAGTAAATTGAAGTGGCAGAAATATCATTTGAAATACAGTTAGTTAAAACTTTAAAATTGCAACAACAAAAATATGGGTTTAAGGAGCATAACAATTGAAACAAAGTGACAAGTTGTTGGCCTGAACAAAAGTGGTCTCAGCAATTGAGAAATCGGACATCAACTTGAAATCAGTGAATGCAGCATTAGAACAACGTTCAAAAATTATAATGAGTTTGGAACAGTCAAAGACAAAAGTTGCTCTGGTCCTCAAAAAAATGTCAGAAAGGGACAAAAATAAAGCAGTTATGCTCGCTAGATGCAACCTAAACATGAATATAGCCAAAATTGCCTCAGACCTGAATACAGCGTTGGGTGCACATCAAGTTAGCCGCTCAACAATTAGCAAGCTTATGAAGAAAAAACATCTCAATTCAAAGAAGCCACTATTAAGTATCAAAGACCATCTCAAGCGAAGAAAATGGTGCAAAGAGAGAGCTGCATGGACTGTAGAGCAATCGAGAAAAGTAATTTTCTCAGACGAGTCAAATTTTGAACTTATTAATCGCAAGAAAAGGGTTGTCATGAGGAGATACAAAAACAAAAAATATAATCCTTCTTTTATCATGTCAAAAGTTCAAGGAGGAGGGGGTTCAATTGGCATTTGGGGCTGCATTCCTGGATCTGGCAAGGGACTGGCACATCTTTATACTGATTGCCTTAATCAACATCGATATAGAGAGATATTAGAAGATTATTTAAAGCCATCAATGGACATTTTCAAGGCTGACTTCACTTGGCAGTTTCAACAAGATAATGCTCCTTGCCACACAGCACGCTCAATAAAGCAATACATGGAAGAAAAACGGTTGAATCTAATGCCTTGGCCCGCTCGCTCACCTGAATCCTTGGCCCGCTTGCTTGGCCCACTTGGCCCACCTTGGCTCGCTTGGCTTGCTTGGCCTACCTTGGCCCGCTCGCTCACCTGAATCCTATTGAGAATCTTTGGAGTTAGATGGACTGCAAATTACAAAAAAGCAAGCCCACTAACTTGGTGCAGCTCAAAACGCAAATCCAAGAGTTGTTGAACACCATGCCACAAGAATTAATCAGAAAAATTATAGATTCTATGCCATGTAGAGTCTTGGCATGCCTTAAAAACAAAGGTGGTCACATAAAATATCAAACTTTCTTAGAATCTTTGAAAAACTATAAGTGCGCTAATACTTTTGCACACTTTTTTAAAATTGTGTTTTTCACTCTTATTGTATTCTAATTAAATTCAAGATAATAATAAAGAAATATATTTTATATATTTGACAATTAGTAATTCTGCTTTATTTTATGAATAAGTTAAAAAAATATTATCAATCAGCTTTTTATTGTTTTTGAATTACACTCATTTGAAGTTCACTTAGGTAAAAAAAGTATGAGTGCGCTAATACTTTCTGGAAGCACTGTATATATCACTATTAAATATTGAAATTAAATGAGACCTACTCAAGATACAGAACAACTAAGCATATGAACACATGAAAAAGAGTTTAACTAAATTGAGTTAAAATACTTTAATATCTGATGCCTGAGCAAAGATATTTTAAATTTCTCTACCAGGCATGGGATAAATATTATCTTAAAAATTTAGTTAACATTAGTAGCATATAAGTTTG
Source organism: Hydra viridissima (assembly GCF_058129835.1). Classification (NCBI taxonomy): domain Eukaryota; kingdom Metazoa; phylum Cnidaria; class Hydrozoa; order Anthoathecata; family Hydridae; genus Hydra; species Hydra viridissima. The sequence goes on from NW_028324312.1 coordinate 6,151,844, forward strand.
AGAAAATATAAACAAGTTTGAACAGTCCTATGAACAAAGTAAAATAAGGTTACAAACTTTTTAAAAAATTTTATTTACAAAACTTTATACAAATGATACTTGATTGATAACTGTAAATATTCTATCATTTTCCATAAAAAAAAAAAAAAAAAAAACAAATTTTAAAAAGGCCTACTTACACTAAAAATGCCTTTTGCTTAGTAAAAAACACATTAAATGGTGTTTTGTATCACAACTATTATAATAACTGTTGACTTTTATTTACAATATATATACATAAGTTTTAGCACATGGTATTTTACATTTGTTTACAAAATTAGTTTGAAATTTAAATACCTAACGAATCCACCACTTAATTTCTAACTAGAATCCAATAGCCAACCACTGTTTCTCTTCATCACAGTTCTCGAATTCGATTTGCTGTTAAAATCTTTCAATGCAATAGTCATACAAGTGCGCTTATACAGAGACTATATTATCTCCTGAAGAATGGAGTTGCTACTTTTGTTTTTAATGAAATCGCGCTTACTAAATTATAAAATAGGACATTCGCGTACATCGGTTTTCGAGTAGTTAAAGACTCTACGCGTGTTTCAAAAATGTCCACTTTCCTTGACCTTTTTCTAGTCAAATGGTTTTTTAAGTAAGTTATAAAAAGTTAAAGCATAGTTAAAGATATGTAGAGATATCTATAGAAGTATATGAAGTGGTTGCGGTATTGTCGTCGTACCGTTTTTAATTCCTTAATATTTAAAAGATGATCAACATCTTAATTTTTTAGTTCCTCAATATTTAAAAGATGATCAAGATCTTTTTATTGCAAAAAAAAAAAAAAAAAAAAAAAAAAATGCGCTTGGTTCGTCATTATCTTGACTATTATTAGTATCTTACTCTCATGATTTGCCCCAAGTTTTCATTTTAAGTTGCTTCGATCACATTTAAGATGATTTAAACATGTTTTTATCTCTCTTCCCAGTTACATATGTAAAAAAAGGAGTTTTTTATTAGCATAGTCTAATCAAGAACTGTTCATACATTTTTAAATTTCAAGCAATTAAAGCAAAGCATTAAACAGTTTTTTAATTAAAAATTTCATAATACCAATATTAAAACTTATTCAAAACTTAAAGTTAAGTTTATAGTTCGGTGTGTTGTTAACATTGAATTTATACCTTTTTAAAGCTGACTATACAGTATGTTCTATGGTATGTATACAAGTTTGTTTTTAGTTTCTACCAAATGGTTTAAATACAATATAGGAGAATGGGTAATGGTGAATCTACAACCCGTAGAATATCAATGCAAAGGTCAGATGAAGGAACTATCCAAGTAATGTCCAATATATGTGTGTATGTATGGTAATGTCTACACTTATGTGTCTGTAAAACTTGTTACAACTGTTGTATGTGTATAAAAGAGAGATATTGTTATTCAGATTACAGAACATGTTTTTGCTAGACTCAAAGGACAAAATCTTTCTTCAGAATTAAATGGTAATGATTATTTTCCATTTATCAAATTAAACATTTTATTCCTTTTCCTTTCCTTTTTTTCTTTAGTATTTCATCTTCATGTTGGTGGATAACATGTTAAAAAATGTTAGACCCTCAAGAAATTCTAATCCAGTTGAGAAATTAAAATAGTGCATTGAATATTTTATTTAGGTAGTCAACAACAGTCAGTTGAAGATGAAGTTTATAATGAAAGTGAATTAAAAGAAATGTTAGAGCAAGCATACCGTAAAGTATCAATGGCTATTATTTGTCTTTATATGTTTTTTTTACAGATTGGTTTGCTCTATTTTGTTTATGTTGTTCTGCTGGTTTATTTTGGTTATGGATCTTAAATGTATTTTTTTTTTAAGGCATTCTAATATTGAAAAAAAAACAAACAATAATTGTTACATAAAAATACTTGATTAGAAACTTTCCTGCTTTTATGAATAGACTGTTTGACTTTAGTGAGGAAGATAATGTCCTAAAATGTAACATAATTTTGTTACAGGGGCAAGAAAATGAACATAGGAAATTGGTTCATGATATTGACTTATTGCAAAGGCAGTTAAAGGAGAGTGAAGCCAGCTTAAGGGAGGAGCATATTCATAAACTTAAAGAAGTAGAAAATTACTGGAAGGAAAAGCTTTCCATACTTGAGTCTCAAGGTTACAAATATTTTTAATTTCTCAATTTTCAAATGATATTTTTAATTTACATATTAATTTTAGGAAGCTTTAATATGTTAGTCCAGCTAAAAGGGTTTCAGATTTTTGACTCACTTTAATAGATTAATTTTTACAAATATCAAAAACATAGTGTCACAAAGTGAAGATAAACATCAGCTTCTATCCTGAGAAAAACCCTTTTGGGTTATTGGTATGGGTATAGGCAGTCAAAAAATGTGTAAATCTCAAATTCAATCTATTTTGTCTTCAAAAAAAAAAGGATTTAATTTATTATACTGATGATAACTATAAAAATCATCTCAAATGTCTATATAATATATATAAATGCCTATATATTTAAAAACAAAACAAAAAATGAACTTCTGTATAAACTTTTCAAATCAACCCAAAGATTTTTACTTTGTTTCTCTAATGAAGACATTTTGATTCTGCATTACACCAAGTATAAGGATAAACATATGAATGAGATTGTATGCCATTGATGTTGGCAAGCTTCATATCACATGACAAAAACAAATGTTAACTTTTCTAAACTTAATATTTGTTTACAGGGAAATTTCTGAAATTGCAACTATCATTAGGTGCTTAACAGTGGGATCCTAGACAAAAAACTCAGGAAAAAATTTTTAGATAGAGGAGAGTCAATCTGCACATGTAAGTTAAAAATAACTGGCTAAACTTTAAAGAAACCTTCAATACCAACTTTAAGGAAATGCTTATGTGATTGAAAAGATTGTGTGCCCCCACTCACAGTACTCTTGGGTGCATTCAAGTTTTTGCAATATACCAGCAGCCTTTTCAGCTACTGCTGCTTGTTTAACAATTAAATTCTTACACAACAAAAGCTGATGAATAAGTTACAGGTTGTGAACTATTACAGAGAAAGGAGCTTCAAAGTGTGTGTGTGTGTGTATGTGTGTGTATGTGTGTGTGTGTGTGTGTGTGTGTGTATGTATGTATGTATTTAGCATTTTGTTTCTATGAAAAGAGTGATGAGTAGGATGAATGAGTGCTAAATGTTTTAGAAAGGGCAGTTTTGTTAATATATTACTCTCTAGTGAAAAAGTTTTATTACCTGGTTCATCACATCTCATTACGTGCACATTTGGATGTCAGGGCGAAAAAATATATATCAGAAGTTTAATTCTTTTAAAAAGCTAGTAAAAAATAAAGAAAAACCTTTACAATGGTAATGCTTTTAATTTGGAATTTTATTGAACTTCATTGTATTTTTTTATAAATAAATGACATATTCACATTTTAAAAGATGTTTCATTCAAAGAGTCAGGAGTTGGACATTTTTTCCAACTCATGATATCAATTTTCTCTTTTGAAAATGTTCTGGTTCTTCATTTTGACCTCCCTGCTTTAAAAACTTGTTTTTGATATCAAAATTCAACAATAGTTGTTACAATTATACTTCTACTATTCTACTATATAACCAAATGCAGTTCAAAAGAAAAAAGTGAAGTACTATTTAATTATGATCATTGTTATGATTCTTTTTTTTTTTTTTTTTTTTTTTTTTGTAATTTGTTTTATTTTTTGTTGGTGTTGAAAATTTCTCAACTACCTTTATAGACAACAGAGAAGAGGTAGAAACTTGGAGGAAAACTGCAGAGGAAAAAGAAGCCAAATTGCTTGATAAAGAAGCAGAGCTAGAGAGCTTAAAACTTGAGGTTTGTTTCTGAATATTATATCAACTTGAATAATAACAGGCTGCTATAATATTACACTGTTGTTTTTAGCTTCATAAAAAAGAACACAATCTTTCTGATGAATTTGACAGAGGCATTAAAGATATTGAAAAAAAGTTAAAGTGAGTTTGTTTTTTTTTTTCCGCATTTTATTTGTTATTTTTAAAATGTTAACATTTGTTATTTGTAAGATGTTAACATTTCGATTTCGAATAAAACGTTAATCATTATGATGCATTAAAATTGCAGTTAGGCTTCTTTATAATGTTCTTTCCTCTCTCTTTCCATTTCTATATAATACTTTTCTTTTTTTTTTGTTAAAATTGTGAGTTATACTGCAATTGTCGAAAGTTTAAAATTTATTTTTTTTTACAAATTAAGTAATATTACCAACGAATCCTTCAATTCTTTATTTTTTTTTTTTTTTTTTTCTTTATGTAAAAAAAACATTTTTTTTGCTTTAGCCCATTACAACAAACATCAATCTGTGATGAAAATCTTAGTTTTGTTCTGAGCTGCTACAGAGCAAACAAAGGAAAACCTCTGAAATGTTCCCAAGAGGTCAAGGACTTCATGAACTGTGTGCAAGAAACACGAGTGGTTAGCACTTTAATAATCAATTTTACAATTTAAAAATTAAAGTTAACATTTTCATTGGTTAATTGCGTAAAAACTTAAAATTGATTGAATTTTTGTTTAGAAACTGATGCAAAAAAATATTTGAAAAAGTGGCTTCTGACAAGTCGGTGATTGAAGTGTTAAATTTTAACGGATGCAGGAAAATATTGCCGTCCTATATGACTGTCTTCAATTATAAACTGTATTCTGTAAAAATCTGTTTTTAAAACCTAGTTATTTTTCTTACTTAAATTGATATAGTTTCCTTATCACAAATATAAACTTAAGATTTTTATATCTTGTTTGTTAGCTATAGAACTTTTATAAAAGCTATTTTTTAAACAACTTAATTTTTGCACCCATGCACACACATCCTCATACATATAAATTTTAGATTTTTAGCAGAATTAACTTTGTCATCTCATTATCATTTGTCATGTTTTTTCTGTAAGAAATTAATGATTGACTTCATAAAAAACTCATCAATACTAATTCATACTACTGAGCATCTTTTCTGGAAATGTATTGGTGTTTTTTTTTAGATTGGCGCATTTCTGAAAAATAAATTCTCGGTTATAAGAACATTAAACAAAATATTGTATGCCAATGAGTTTCTGATTTGATAAAGTATTGGTCATCGTTTTTAAAGTAATTTACTGTTTAAATTTCTGCACTTTCATTAAAACAATTGGCATAATTTTTTACCTTATAAATAGAAAGTATTATTTATGTCTTTAGATTTTTAGACTCCTTAAACAAAGAGCACTTTCAATGCTCTTGTATAAAACGTTTTCTATTGTTTCCATTATATGTCGCTCTTGTTACAGTTTTATATGCATTTTAACAGAAGAATTCAAAGAGGGTGAGGGCTAGGATTAAGTTGTTTGTGATTTTAAAAATTTGTTTTGTGATGGAAGGTTAAATTGAAATTTTCTTTTGTAGATAAAAATGATATAAGTATTTAATCAGGAGACCTTTCAGTATGGCTGAATCTCCATTGAATCAAAGCAACGTTCCTGATCGTAAACCTGACGTGAATGTTCTTCAGTCCAAACTCAACCAACAAATATTTGTTGCAAACTCACAGCAACAGTTGCTATCCCCGCATCAAAAGTTAGATTTCATGAGTGGGGAGAGTCCTAAAGATTTTGATAATGAGACAAATATTTATCCTCCTGTAAGTGCTAACTTAACTGAATTTTTAAATCAGTTAGAAGATTATACCCCTAGCATTCCTGATGCCGTAACAATAAATTATATGCATCGTGCTGGCTTTGAGTCAGTGGATCCAAAAATTGTTCGCCTCATATCTTTAGCTTCGCAAAAGTTTATTTCAGACATTGCCCATGATGCGTTGCAACATTGTAAAATGAGAGGCTCAGGTCAGACCTCCAGGAAATCTGGGAAAGACAAACGATACACTTTGACAATGGACGATTTGGCACCTGCTCTTAATGAATACGGAATCCACGTAAAGAAGCCACCATACTTTTCTTGAAAATTCGATTAATCATGTTAAGCTAAGTACGTTTTTATAGGTTTGGTACGTACTTCTATTACGTGTTAGGATTTTATTTCAATAAAAAAGTAAAATCGAAAAATATACATCAATAATTTGTAATTATTAAATATTACAAATTATTAAAGCTCATTTCTTTGCTGAACTGTTATCCTGTTCTGGTCTACTGCAATTACCAATGGTTTTTCTAAAACGTTTCTGCAAGCGCTCTTGAGGAAAATGATTGTCTTAAGGCCTGAAACGAATTAACAAAAACTCTTACATGGCGATTAATGAAGCGCATGTTTTTGGTTGAAGCATGTTTGACTTAATGACCACAGTTTACTATAGCAGTAATAACAATTTTATGCTAAAAAAATGTTATAAATTTGATGGAACTTTACAAGCACATATTAAAAATTAAAGGCTTGTTTTAGTGCCAACGACACTTTAATATTTTTATAAAGTTTAGTTGTACAAAAAAGGGGGTTTGAGGGCAGTTAGCTTTTCATGACTACTTTTGATTGGTTATAGTCATCAATGGTGCTTTGAGCAGATGGTTTTTTGCTTCTACTTTTTGTATAGTGACGATAATTTTCTGCTAATATTTTTGATTATAGAGGTTTCTCGTATTGCTGTTCAACCTTTATTTCCCTCTTAATAAGAATTGGTTGTATAAGCACTTGTGTCCGCAAAAATTAAGCCTTTTTTTTATCTCCTATGAATTGTCTTCGAGTCGACCACCATCAAACTTTACGATAGCATCCATCGCGATGGATACAGGTGCGTCGACAGTTTGAGGCGGTGCGAGTGACTAAGATCTGGAGCCCATCGCTATAATTTTAAAGCTTCATTCCTCCACCGTGGGTGTATCCATCGGAGACAGTTCGAAAGTCCATGACTAAGTGTTGCTGACTATCAGCGTACCATTCTTCAGCAGTGAAGATTAGAGAACAACTAGTCTCACTGGGTATTTGATTTGTCTCAAAGACGTTTCTACTGCTACCAGATAACATCTTGCGAAACACACCTTATGAAAAAATTTTTGAAAGAACACTAAAGTACTCTCAATTCTGGTTGTGTTGAAATGAGCGATTGTTTTTTCAGTCTGCTGAACGTCCTAGTACTGGGACAAATGTTGAGTACATCCTTCAACGATTTACACGCGATGTTTACATCGAAGATTTAGCAATATTGGGCGAGTACTTTGGTGTCGAGCTGGTATCGGTGCTAATGATCAGTCCTGTGACCAGTCACTAAAGACGATCTCATGCTTAAGCAGGTCACCGTTGCTAGGCTCCAAGAATCCTCGGCTGGCTAAGAGTTCAAAATCGAGGGGTATGCAGAATTGGGTTTTGAGAGACAGTGATCACCTGATGCTCCCCCTTGAAGCTATGTCGAGAACTACTGATACGAAGGGTTTAATCTAGTACCATATGTTTAAAATAAACTTGAATCCATTTTGTTAATGTGCATTAGAGCACAAAATCAGTGCTCTAAATAATACAAGCAGTTTCAAGTACTATGGTTGAAGGTGGTATAGACTTCACAGTACCTGGAAGCTAAGGTATTCATTTTGAATATGATAAAATTTAGAAGAGGTGGCAAAAAAAGTCTTGAACATTTCTCTCGAATATTACAAAGAATACATCCCAAAGGGTAGTTCAGGATACAACTTACATAGATTACAGTTCGAAGTGCTTGTCAGTGAGGTAATAGATGAACACCAGTTGGAAATGGTGGAGTAAACATTGGTGGTGACGAGCATTATTATCAAACCAAGGATTATATAGAAAGTTTTATGGATAAACCAGAAGAGTTTTGGCCAAATTCCTCACTCAAGATCAAAAGTTTAAAAACACCGATAGATCTTTCTGCTGACATCGTTTGATATTAAAGCATTCTAATGCTTCGTCTCATCTCAAATTTGCTTTTGCGCCGAACTTATATCTCATACCATAAAATTTGGGACTCATAACAGACTCAATTCTCGAGTATAGCGCTACTTCGGCTCCACCAAGTGCATTTGGTACAGCCGAAACTTTATAAAAAGATCAATCCTCCGATGGGTGGAACAACAGGTGGCATGATAGATGGAACATCAGGTGCAATCACAGGTAGCACAACAGGTGTCATGACAGATAGCACAACAGCGCCAGTAAATGGTAATCATCGAGACGAACAGTCATGGGTTATCATGGGTGGACCTGTGCTCATAATCGCAAGTCTTGCTATTAAATATACTATTAGTATACAAATATCAAGTTTTTACAATCACCAGACTAAAATTGATTACAAACTGCTCCCTCTCTATGACAACAGGTCTATGGAAAATAGCATTAAGGCGGATTATTTACGAGGCATATACGTATGTTTTGCCGGAGGTATTGCTAAACTAGGATGTCATGCTTTTTCTTCAATGGCTGTATAATGGATTTCAAAAACAAGTTCTAGAAGTGTTTCCTCTTTGAATGTTTTAAGGTGGTGTAGACGAATCCGTAAATTTTGAACCAGCTATGCAAGGTGCATAGGAACATGCTCTAAGACTTTGCAACACACCCCCAGAAAGTTTTTTTTTGATTACCATCAGAAAACATTTCCTCATTCAAAAAATATGAACGACAGCTTTTTTTAGTGGGGCCTGAGGAGAAATCACATATTTTAGGGGGGTACACAGGAATTTTGTTGTTCAAGATAGGTAACTAAGAGGCATGGGCCATACTCAAACTTCTAGTATGTTGATACTGGTGTCGAATGAGGATGACTTGCAAAATATTTGGGTAGTTGGAGCTAAACCAACCCCGCCCCAAACCCTAGCTGCCCCCTTCCTAGAACTACGTCTCCTTTAATCATAAAAAGTTTTTTGTTGTTCTATCATAAACTAGGTCAAAATTCATCGACAGATTTCAAATTTCATCAAAAAATCTCTTTTCGTTTAAGATTTATAAACATGCAAAGCTTAAAACTACCTGCAAATCTGTCGATGAATTTTGATCTAGTTTAACATAAAACAAACAAAAAATTGAAAAGGGTTTTTAGGAACCATACCCTAGGGGAGATTAGGGGGTTCGTTTCGAACACCACAAAATCATGCCCATGCTCCTGTATTTAGATTTTCAGAAATGTTTGTGATAGGTATATCAATTTTTCTTTTAAAGTATTTTAAAATGTTTGTTTAACATTGAAATTTACAGGCGGATATGTAGTTTTCATTACTTTCTTTTTACATTTTTATTGAAATAAAAACGAAGCAAAGCAACATTTAATTATTAACAAAAAGTAAAATCTAGCAGTTGCTAATTGTTAATAATTGCATAATAACGCCTCACACGCATTGACATACGAACTGAAAACTATGCGGTCGTGTTATGAAGGTAATTATAACTATATTGATGTTTAATTTACTTTAGTTAAAATTTAGTTACGTTATTAAAGTTGTTATAGTTGCTATACATATGCTACAAAATTTAGACCTGAGTACCAGAGTTATCCGAGGGAAAAAATGTGAATTTTTTATTTGTCAAATGGGCGTAAATCAAAAATGGAAAAAGTATTTGCCCTTATGGTTGAATGTATGTCGGGAAAACATGTTTATCAAGGCGATGTTTCAAATAAACCTGCAGAAAGATTAATTTTTCAAGATTAGTATGCCTTTTAGTCCAAAGCAACTCTTGGAAAGACTGGGGTTAAGAAAGCTTTCTTTTCTTTAGATAAATTGAACAAGCTTCAATTAAAACTACAAGCCAGGTAAGTTTTTGTTGCTTTTAAAAACAATTTTGTTATGAGTTTAAAGCTAATTTTTGTAATAGCTTCATTATGATTTCTAAGTAATCGCAACATGATTAAAGTTGCACAATTTCTGAGAAGTAAAGCAGGACGGAAAAGTGTGGAATCTAGTTTCAATATTAAACTGATTAAGAACAACGAAATGATTGGACAATTATTCTATGGTGATAAACTCCAATTGCTATTAGAATTAAATGAAAGTAAAGAGGTAAGTAAACTATTACCAAAAAAAAAATTTTTTGATAACTAGATTGCACCCAGCTAGCCTATACAGACGGGTCCCGTACGGTATTGAACCGGGGATCTGGTATGGTTATCATCCGGGTTATGGCACCGGGAGTCAGACGAGAACAGTACGGTTTTCCCGGGCGTTAACGCCACATATCGAGTCACTCGATTCGAGTGCACTCTTAAAAAAGTTCAGGCAAACTCTGCCTGGAATAGTTCAGGTCAACAAATTTACCTGAACATTCAGGAAGTTTACCGTATCGGTTCAGGTATTTTAGCAAACTAGCTGAACACTTTGTGTAAAACTCCTGAAATGATCAGGCAAAAGAAGTTGCGTGAACTTTTCTACCGGAACGTTCAGGTGTTTTACCGGAAACATCAAGTAAATCGCTTGAAACTGTGAAATTATTTTTCCGCGCCATCAGCAATCGCCATTAAACCTTTTAGAGGTCGCATGCGCTTGCTTTCTCTTATTTTAAAATTTTTTTTATTAAAAATGAGCATAAAAAAGTTGGCAGATTATTTATTATCAAAAGGAATATCTATAGATGCTACAGAAAAGCTTAAAAGTAAGCTATCTTTCAATATTTTTTGCGAACGTACGTAAAAGAGATGTGTATATAGTATATTTACATATTTATATATGTATATTTACATATATATCTATTACATTTATATACATATAAATGTATATATTTTTTGCCAATGTACGTAAAAGAGATGTATATAATAAACACATCTCTTTTACGTACGTTTGCAAAAAATAACAACACATGTATGTAAATGTAATGTATGCATATGTAAATATACACATGTATATATACACAATACATATACACTAAGGTGGTCCAAAATTATAAACTATTGAAATTCATTTCTCCACAAGGCTGCCTTTGTTCCTATTAATATTTGCAATATTGTAGCCAAATTTGAAGCAAATCTGATAATATTTAGGGGTTGCTATAAATTTTGACTTTTTGAACACTATGATAAAAAAATCAAAAAAATTAAGTTTTCACTATTATTTAATATCAAATTTAAAAATTAAAGAAACTAACAATTTAAATCAGGTAAATATGAATGCTTGCAAAGTATCTAATGAATATAGATCATCTGATCAATTTATTTACCAGTGTTGAGATAGATCTTCAATTATGCAAAAATTACACAAAAATTTGTATAAATTCTTAAAAATTGATTATTGTCAAAAAAAATGATGAAAAAATAGCGACCTTTAAAACTATTTAGATTGGTCCAATTTTTTGTATGGTTCATCTCTAACCATAGTCGAACAAAATTAGGCTTGTGGAGAGAATGTAGAAGTATTTTGAATTTTTACCACACAAATCTGGACCACCCTAATATACACATCTCTTGTTTACAAGACAGTATATGTATTTGAATTATATTCATATATGTATGAGTGCATAGATATAAATAAGTCAAGATATATGTATATGATGTAGTATATCATTAATAACATGATATACTATATATCATAAAATTACGATATACACTATAATATAGTCTATATGATAAACACCATAATATAGTCATCATATTATGATATATTATAATATGATATAGTATGTTATATATACTATGATATACTATGCTAATCTATGTCATAATATGATCTAGTATAATATAAGATATTATGATATACTATTTTATAATATATTATGTTATACTAGATTATATTATGATATAAAATATCATAGTATATATAATGTACTATATCATAGTATATCATAGCATATATAATAAACTATATCGTATTATGATATATCATGATATATCTTGATGTATGATGTATGATTTGATGACTTAGGCTTGATGGAAAAAACTTCATGCTCTCGTTGAAAATAGATTGTGAATTGTAGGCCAACATTTGATGATTTACTCAAAACATTTCTGCCATTAAAAGATCTAGCCATATACGTATGAATAAAAATCACCCTATTACCATTAAAATTTTTCACCAATAAATATTTAAAATTATTCAATCACAAAAATTAAATTTATTGTAATTCATACAAGATATATCTAAGATGCATCTTGTATGAATTACAAGATACATCTTTTAAATTAAAAGATACATGCAAAACCTATATGACAAAAAAATATTTAAAAATTACAAATTATAAAAAGTATTTAAAATAAAAGATGATCTTGTAACTTTTTAGTATTTTTTTGTCATATACATTTGGCTAAAGTATTCTTAGATTTTTCTAAAGTAAAATTAAAGAAAATGATTTTATAAGCAGTCTTATACTATATTCTTATCTTAGTTTCAGAAGGATTTCTGTTGCAATTTCCCAGAGTCAAATGATTTTTTGGCTCATTGGGAGCAAATAACGCCACATGCTATCTCTTGGGCAAGATAAAAGACAAATTTGATGGTGAAGCAGATTCTAGCTGAGCTTGATATGCAAGACAACCCTTCTATAGGTATCTTAGTGTTATAAAACTATTTGATATGTAAAATCATTATAATATTTTATAAATTAATAAAATGATTTCACTAACAAATTTGTTTTTTTAAAACAGAAATTGAAATGGATTTTGCATTCTTATTACTCCCCTTTATAATTAAAGTGCCATCAAAGAATAAAAGTTGTGCATCAGCTGCTGAAGTTGCAGAGCATTTCATTCAATTTTATCCGGTATATTGGAATAATAGATTTCTAATAGATATAAATTTATACATATATGCATAAATTCTTCTAGTAGATATAAATATATGCTGTAAATGTTATAATAATGTTATAAATTATACATGCTATAATAATAAGTTATACATATATGTAAAATTATTCTAATAGGTATAAATTTATACATATACATTTTTCTGTATAGCAATGTTAATAACATGTAAAGTTATTAAATATATTATTGTGCATATTACTGCAAACTTAATATTATACCTAATATATTAAGTATAATATTTAGTTTGTAGTAATATGCACAATAATATATACTTAATAACTTTACATGTTATTAACATTGCTATACAAAAAAATGCCCCGTTGAGAGTTTGACCATCAAAGGAAGGGGAATACATAAATATTCTGACTTAGATTATTCCGAGTTAAGCGAAGTTCTCAGTAAACCATGATACCGGTATCTTGGTACATATACAGATTTTCGATCTTCCTTTTACTCTCTCTCTCTCTCTATCTCTCTATTTATCTCTCTCTATATATATATATACATACATACATATATGTAGAGAAAATTCAAGGGGAATTGAAAACCTGTCCGACTTATCCAGGGTCCGAGTTAACAGGATTCTACTGTATGTTTAGTTATTAAATATAGTAAATATAGTATTAGTTCTAAGTTGTATGTGCTGATATTTATATTTATTATGTATTAAAGTTACATTTTTTAAATGACTTATTTTAATTTCCTTACTGCGTCTAAATAGGCATCAACTCTGATGGAAGTTGTGATTCAAAGTCTTACTCACAAGCATCCTTTAGTCATAGCTTTGGGTACTCATTGCATTGTCGAACAATTATTTATTGTTACAGCGTGTAGAGCTATTCCTGTCAACAGATGTATATCTTATGCTGTGGACATATTAATTAAACTTTATTTTTTAATGAATATGGAGTATGCGGAATAATGTAGCCATAACAAAAAGTACAATATATGCATATATTGTACTTCTTGCAACATACCGTGTTAGGTTACCAAGATGAAACGCATCTATCGAGAAGAGCCAGTGACTTGTCGCTTTACCTTAGACAAAAAAAGACTTAATTAATTTTAAAGTGCTGAAACATTTATATTTTAATAACTATTTCCTATATTGCTTTGTTAAGCGTAAATTTGTAATAATTATAAATTTAAATATATTGGCTTTCTGAAAATCAAATATCGTTTTTACGTCTAAACCGTGTTCATTTATAATCACAATTTGGCATTTTACTGAATATTTAATATCTTCAGGCCTAATAAAATCTAATATCGAATTTATGCCTAAACCTAGATAGTTTATAATCGGGATTTGGAATTTTACTGAATATTTACTCTTTTCAAGCAAAATACCTGAACTACTTCGTGCCGTATGGAACCAGGCGAACATTCAGGTAAAATACCTGAACCTGAACTGGTTCAGGTTTAGGTATTTTACCTGAACTTGAACTGGTTCAGGTTCAGGCATAATACCGGAACCAAAACAGTTCAGGTTCAGGTAAAAATCCTGAACCAGTTCAGGTTCAGGTATTTTACCTGAATGTTCGTCTGGTTCCATACGGCACGAAGTAGTTCAGGAGTTTTGCCTGAAATTTCCGTCATTTTACCGGAACTTTTTTAAGAGTGTAAACATTGAATTTTCTTGATTTTTTCAAATATACGATCAAATTAACTATTTCTGTATTTATTATTTTTTCCAGCACTGTATATATATATATATATATATATATATATATATATATATATATATATATATATATATATATATATATATATATATATATATATATATATATATCGTTTGATATGAAGTGTTGCTCAATATTTAGGGAATTTATTTTGATTACATATAAATTTCAAAACAGAGAGATTTATAATTATAATTAAAAACGATAAAGAAAAAACTTTTATTATGGAACTTTAAGTTTCATGCCTAACTGCAATCATCAGCCATATATTACAAAATTAAAAATTAAACGTTAAAATTACATTTAGAATTACGGTGGCGTTAGTTCTAATGATTCCATGGAAACAAAGTTTTAAAAGTATAACGTGACGTCAAAATCTATTTTATCCAACATTAATTCCGAGCTGAGAAAGAAGCTATTTTTGAACCAATGGCAAAACACTCAAAATGTTATATATTGGTTTCAAACCATAAAAGAAAAGCAATTCTGTAAGTTCTTAGTCTTTGATATTAATGATATTTATCCATCAATTAATGAAAACCTACTAAAAAACGCAATAACATTTGCAGAGCAACATCTAACAATAAATAGCGAACAAAAGAGATTTATACACCATGCAAGGAAATCATTATTATTTAGCAATGGAACTGCTTGGATTAAGAAAAAGGGAGAATTATTCGATGTCACTATGGGGGCCTTTGATGGCGCGGAGATTTGCGAATTAGTGGGGATTTTTATTTTGCATCAAATCTCGCAGTTTTATGATAAACGCAATTTCGGTATATATCTAGATGATGGACTAGCTATGTTTAGGAACAAAAGTGGTCAGGAAATGGAGAGAATAAAGAAACATTTTGTACAAATTTTTTAAAATAACAATCTTCTTATCTCTATTAAATTTAATTTGAAAATAGTTAACTACCTCGATTTAACACTTAACCTTAACGATAGTTCTTTTCAACCATATCGCAAACCAGATAATATACTGAATTATATACATACTAAATCTAATCATCCACCGAGTGTAATAAAAAGTATTCCTAAAACTATTGAATTAAGATTATCAGCAGCATCGTCAAGTGTAGCGATTTTTAAAGAAAGTATTCCTCCTTATCAAAAAGCCTTGAAAAAATCAGGTTACAATTGCGAACTTGCGTACCATCCAAGTATAAAATCAACAAACGGCAACCATAAGCGTAAGATAATTTGGTATAATCCTCTTTTCAATACAAATGTTGTTACAAAAATAGGTATATGTTTTTTGAACCTCATCGACCTCCACTTCCTAGTTAACCACAGACTTCGTAAAATATTTAATAGAAACACAATCAAAATTAGTTATTCTTACATGCCAAATATAAAATCCATAATTAACTCTCACAATAAAAGCATTTTGCATAAGGAGGCAAAAACTAATGAAATGAAATGTAACTGCACTGACAAATCCAAATGTCCAATGAACAACCGTTGCCTTTCCAACAACATTGTTTATCAGGCCACCGTATATTCGAACAATCCGGAATATAAAGAAAAAGTGTATTTAGGACTTAGCAAAACATCTTTTAAAGCTTGGTATGCTAACCACTTAAAATCTTTTAATGCAGTTAGGTACAAGAATGATACAGAGCTATCAAAAGAGGTATGTAAATGAAAAGAAAAAAAGAGGTATGGAAATGAAAAGAAAAAAAGAGGTATGTAAATGAAAAGAAAAAAACTTAATGCCTTTTTATCAGATGGAAGATTATTAAAAAATGCAAACCATACAACCCAGCATCAAGTTTCAAATTTTGATGTATAAAGGAGTGAACCTACTTAATACAAGGAGTGAAATGGTCTCGAAGTGCAGGCACAAGAATAAGTTCCTTATTTCCTCATTTGATACAAAAATGAATGCAAAAAAAAAAAAAAAAAAAAGGAATATATCAAACACCTTGACGATTCAGCTAGACTTCATACGTAGTAAATAGCTATCCTTTTGCTCCTGCAATCAACTAACCTACTTAACGTTGTGTTCTTAAACTTAATACAAACACAAAATTGATACAAATTCTAAGTCTATTATAGATTCAACAAAACGCTGTATAAACATTTAAAAAAACTCACATCTATAAAAATAGTGTACATAGTACTTACAAATTTCAATGAATATGATTAAAATGCCAATACAATATTTTTGTGGGTTTTCTGAGAAAACCCAATAAAAGCATAAAAACAGATAAAAACAAATATTCACACAACACATCCCTATATATTTACTCGTGTATAAGTCAAACTTGTCACAATGATTTGAATATCTATTATTGAAATATTTTTTCTGCTACTGAAACGTAAGTTTTCAATTTATAACAAAAAAAAAAATCAAAAAATACGATTTAGACTTTAACGCAGGGTCGACTATTACACTAGTATGTATACAGCATATGCATATAAATTATATTCTATATTTTGATATCAAAAACAACTTTAATTCATATCCGAACCAATGAACTCTTTATATTCAGTATTTCCACAAAAAATGAATTTACTTTTCGTCACTTCGTTTAAAAAGCACTTGATTATTGCCCAACAACTGTAGAAAATCCAGGGAGAGTTAATAATCAAACAAACACCCAGTCGCTCTGGATAACAATTTTTTAAAAGTGAAATTATCTTTTTTACGCATTGGTAGTCCATGTTTTGAAGAGTAAATTTGTCGAGGTCAATGACCAAGCAAAACTTACCTTCGCTTCCTTCATTAATGTCACTTAACTTACAGAGCTTTTCCAAAGTGTAAATAATATATTTGTGCAATCTTTCATAGTTACCGTGAAATTTATTATGATATTGTGGATATATATAAGCAACCGGTCTACCTGCTACATCTTTCGTGTCAACAAACTTGCATCGACCAACGGCTTCCTCGGCAATGATTTCTGGATCATCTTCTTGAATCTCATCAACTCTATATTCGACTCGCCAATGGCAAAAGTTTTTTAAAACTTCAAAAGATTCTTTGACAGAAATGTTGGCTTGAAGAAAGCGAGTCACAATGCTTCGAGTCACCCATGCTTCTTTCCAATCTTTTTGGTTCTTGAGTTCTTCATGAATTAACTGATACAAAATCTCTACATTGTGAGGGTCTGCCTCTGGGCGTTGAATATTATATTTAGAGTCCAACGCTCTTGCTGCCATAAAATCATGCTACATGATAAAATCTTGTACTTTTTCTAAATGAGGGTTAACATTAGAAAAATAAACTTAGTACTGAATATTTAGTGAAAATATGCATATTTTGTAAGAAATATAAGTATCGACATTTCCTCTGAAAGTTCTACCAGCTAAAAAATTTTTTAAAAATTGTTAAGTTCAATTTGCTATATATTTGCTAAAAAAGCAGATAAAAAAAAATTGTTCGTTATTTAGGTTACTAATTTAGTTAGGATATTACCAATGGCATAAACCATCACTAAGAACTAAAGTAAGGAAATATTGTGT
Organism: Hydra viridissima; assembly: GCF_058129835.1. NCBI lineage: Eukaryota > Metazoa > Cnidaria > Hydrozoa > Anthoathecata > Hydridae > Hydra > Hydra viridissima. The sequence goes on from NW_028324312.1 coordinate 6,169,718, forward strand.
GTGATATGAAAAAATGAAAGAACTAAAGTAAGGAAATATTGTGTGTGATATGAAAAAATGAAAGAGAGTTAACATTACAATTTTTTTCATGATTGATGTTGTACATAGGACAAGCCAATAAAAAATAAGGAAAACCATTAAATTGAACCAATTGAATAATACATACCAAAAGAATTATTTTTAAAGAGCTTTTTTATTAAAAATGATAAATATAAAAACTCAGACAATTATGTTTAAAGGCTAAAATTGTTTAATCAAAAATTATATTAGCATATATGTTAACATATACTATGTTAGCATATATAAAACATACAACAATTATCCCATTTAATAATTTAACCATTGCTAAATTATATAAGATTCATTTTGTTTACTAAAAAAAATGTGAACATTAAAAGTCATTAACAATAACAAAATAAAAAAAAAATAAAAAAAAAAAACATCATGAACAATCTAAAATTCATATGACATTTAATTCTACCTAGAATATTTTGAAATCAACTATAAACATATCAAACATGACAGAGTCAGACATGACAAACAGAGGCAATCTATCCAACTAAACATAATTAATGAATTAAACAAAATTTTTTTGGTATTAAAACTTCAGTATTAAAATTTTTCTAAAAAAAAAAGCTGTTGAAAAAATTGTTAACAGAATTTTAAAAAAATGAGATACCTAAGTTGTTTGCACAAAAATATCTGGATTGTAGATGCTGTGAGATAAAAATACAGTGTAAAAATGCGTCATCAAAATTATAAAAAAAAATGCATAGATAACTAATCAGATGGGTTGGTTGTGTTATTTATTCTTCTGCCACCTTTTGCAGCAGGTGGTTTTGGCTTAGCAAACTTCTGTCTGTGAACATTTTTTTGAGGATGAAGTTCATCTTGAAGAAAGTCCTCAGATAGTTCAGAACCTTCAGATATTTCAAGCTACAAGAATAAAAAAAGATTTTTTACTGGGAGAGGGTAACATTTTAAACCATTTTTTTTTACTTTTTAAAATATTACGTAAAAAGGTTTTTGATCAGCTTTAGTCTATTTTATCATAAAAAGCAACATAGACTGGAATAATGTGAACAGTTAGAACAGTCAAAGCAACTGATGTTTCAGGAAAAGTGTGTGGCACCAAAGATTGCGCAAACAAAAACAATTTAAATCAAATTGTTCTGCAATATTTATAATTGTAACAATTCACTCCAAAAAAATGATACAACAGCTTAAGCTATCTTTTCATTCATTTTGACCATGTGTTTATTAGAACATTTTATCAAACTTTGTTTTTGAAAACAAAGTGGTGTTTAAATGATGATGATTAATTTTTGTTTTATTTTTACTTTAGAATTGTGCATCTATTTGCTACCAATTTGAAGATTACAGATCAACTTGAGGTTAAAATTTTGTATTAATTTTTAACAATAACTTTAAAATTACATTTGAAATTTGCACACATGTATGTAAAAAAAACCCACCTTTTTTCCAATTTCCATTTTTAATACATCTTCACAACCAGACAGCAATGTGGCTTTGCATGATGAATACAACATGCGCTCTTTTACAGAGCAATTGTAACCCGGCATTGAATAAATAAAAACTAAAAAAGAATTTTATTAAACACAAAGCTTTTCTTTGATGGATATAAAATCTGTCTTTACAAGCAAGAAAAATAAAAGTTTATCTTTTAAAAAGAAAAAAAAATTAAATGAAATACATAAAAAGATTCTACATTTAAAAAGAAAAGAACAATATTGTAAAATTGTATAAGATTGAAAAAAAAAAAAAATTATTCAGCTTTTGCTTAAAAGCACATACCAATAGTCTCCAAGTAATCACCTTCGTGTGTGTGTTTAAATAAGAAAAAATGATATCGTGGGCAATCATTAGGAATTTCTCCAGCTAATTCACTTGTTTTTAAGTCAGAGGATTTCTCAAGGTTAATGATTTCTTTTTTAACATCAATTGACTAGAATGTGAAAAGTATATCTATAGACAACTAATCAGAAAACTTAAAATTTTTTTTACAAAGTATTTTACAACAAATATTTTAAATATCATTATGAAAAGCTGTACCAATTGTACGTAAGAAATTTCCTTTTGCGCAATTCGAACAAGTTCTTCAATAGCTGCATCACTAATTGGAAAACTAACTCCTGGTAGTGTTGAAGCTTTAGTACTGACAGCTGCATCCAAATGTTGCTAAGATAGCAAAAAATAAAACTCACAGTGTTTGCAGAGATATACACTCTTAAACTTGATATATTATAATCATCTAGTAAATGTTTCTACTAAGCATGACAAAACTATTTTTATAACTATATTTGTATATTTGATAACACAATTAAAAGGACATAGATTGATTATACCATTAACAACCCAAAAAACCATTAAAAAAACAAAATTTGTGAGAAATACCTGCTTCACTTCTTTAAGTTCTGTCTCAGCTAAAGTGAGAGGAGCGCTTGCAACCTGTGTTTCTTTGTGTTTCCAATAACCAGCCAAACAAACCTCACTCTTTAAATGAGAATTTTTTTCTTTAACTTGTTGCCATTTTTGTATTTCATAAATTTTATACATACAATTCAATATATTAGATAAATTATACTGTTAGATATTAGATACATTAGTTAGAGTTTATTGTTTAAGATTTTTGACACATTTTTATCAGAATTACAAATAAAAGTGATAAATAATGTAATCTGTACCTGTTTATATTAACAATTAATTTACCTTAAGTGTAGCAAACATTTCATCTGAAATATGACCACCACCAAACTCCAACTTAATGGTTGTTCTTGTTCCAGCATACATCATCTTCTGACGAGTCTATAAAAAGTGATCTTCTTTGAATTATAAGAAACAAAAATTAGTTATAAGCATACACAAAAATATTTGTAAAATTAAAACTAATAAAAAGCTTCTAAAATTTCGAAGAAAAAAAAATATTTGATGATAATATTTGTGAACTAAGACAGTACATATTAATCTAAAGATTTCACATAAACATCTGCTTCATTAAATGAAGTTTCCATTAGTGGATGATGGAGGTAGTAAATAAATAAGTAAATAAATAAAGTTCTTTGTTTCAATTGACTTAAATAAGAGCTTATTTTTTGAAAAAATAGTTATGACTAAGATTTACTATGCTTTTTTGTTATTTTATGTTATAATGATATTAATTATTGTTAAAATATCACTTGATATTATTATTATCATTTTTATTATTTGCTATAAATGTCATTTTTTAACAACTTTTTTGTTTCGATTTGAAAATTGAAGTATTTATATACTTTTCTATTAATAAATAAAAAAAAAAAAAAAAAAAAAAAACTTTCATAATAAAAGTTCTCACATGAGAATCATCAGGAGAGAATGAAATAAAAAGCCATTCATATCCTTGATTATTCTGAGAATCTAGTCGGTAAAAAATATAACATGGCTGCTTTAACTCTACCATACCCAACACACATCGATCATAATCTAAAACAAAGGTAAAAAAAATTAAGAGATTATGCACAATATAAGAAATTATTATAAAGTAAAATCAAAAATTTATTAGTTTCTTTATTGTAATCAAATTAATGGTAGAAAAAGAAATATAATCTTTTTTCTTGAAAGGAAAAAAAATTCTTTTTTCGAACATGCCTCAGATAACTTTATTTACAAGAGTTATTTAAAAGATCTTACCTTCATCCCAGGTTCCTTGAACTGATTTATGGTCAAGCAAAATTAACTGCTCTGAAAAAAAAATTAAATCACAAATAGATATCTTATAAAGTTTAAACTGAATATACAAGAAACTTTAATATTGATACTATATTACCATCTAACTTACCATTTTCAATACCAACTTTTACTGCCCTGACTGTTCCATCTTTGACTGTTGCAAAAAAATTCTTTAGATCATCAGAAGCTAAATTTTAAGTAAAAATATAAATCAAACTACAAAAATAAAATTAAAATATTTGAAAAAAAAAAAAAATTTAAAACATAAAAAACGCTTTTCAAATTGATTTTAAACATAGAAAGGTTGTAATAAAATCTGTGTAATAGGAATAGTAACATTGAAGCTCATATCAACAGCAGTTACAAAAGAAAGCAGAAAACTCCAAATAAAGAACAAAATTATACTAAAGGTGGGGATTTTTTTTGAAAATTTACTTTAATTTACACAAGCTTTGAATTGAGCAAAGATGTTGTGAATTGTCACACTGATCAATACAATGGTTACCAAAATGTACAAGCAATAAGAAGGTTTGAAGTTGGATTGAAAGACCAATCTATGTTATCTCTCAGCTTAAGCAGCTGAGATACCAGTCAGAAGATGTCAGAAGATGAGAAGATGTCCTGAAAATATATTATTACTGGAATCATTGACTGGAAGAATACTTAAGAACCATTTTTACCTTTCACTGTAAACCACAGTGACCATCAGGTTTAAAACCTCCCCACATCCATTTTTTATCATTATTATCATTATTATTATTGAGATATAATATTAGTTTAGAACCTCCATAGAGATAGATAAAATGAAAAAAAAAGATACATTTAAGCTTTGAATGAAAAAAGGAGGGGCAGTACACTTTTAACTATATTGAAATAAAGATAATTCACATATTTTTAAGACAGAATTAATCTACGATTTCCTAAACTAATTTTACTCTCTATTATGTGTCTTCCTATGTAAAAAATGCATTAAAAAAGCACAAATAATAAGATATTTTAATAAAAATTAACAAGATTTCTTATTTTTAAAATACTTTTAGATCTAATTTACTCAAAATGAACAATAATCTTTAGCAAAATTGTGCACAAGATCAACAATATTTACTTCAATGACAAACATATAGACAATTTATTCCAGTTCTTTCCTTTTACAAAACATTAAAATGAGTTCTTGCTTTTTACAAAATTGATAATAAAAAATAAATAAATCAAACAGTCATGAATAGGATTAAAATTCATCTTGTTAACTGAGAAATTTGTTTTTGCCATTTATCAAGATATTTTGTATCATTCTTTTTCCAAACAATGAAGATTCCTATAGAAATTGCTGCAAATAACTTGAGGTTTGCTAAATTTTGATCATTAGCTCTAGTTATTTTATGAAGCTTGGTAGATCTTTTACCAAGAATTTGAAAACAAATAGCAAATGCATTTTTGACCTCCATTTAAAAATGCTGAAGTTGCCGTGTACAAAATTATGTTTAAATACAAAAACACCATCTTTTAATTGAAAAGTTGATGAAAAAAATAATTCTACCTATTTTGGTAAAAATGGTAGAATTATTTTTTTGATTTTCCTATTTTTTTCCCACTCTATTGGAGCTTTTTATCAATCAAGTATTTATTTTCATATATGTAATCCAATATACATAAAACAAAATTTGATATGGGTAGAAATCAACTCTGGTAGTTACTATAGAGTATAGTCCTTTTTTTCAAAACAAACTTATAAAACTTATGTGATCACCAATACCAGTTCTAAACTGGCCTTGTCATATATAGCTCATTGAATATATGTTAGACAAATAACTGAAGCCTCTGAAATAGTTTACTCTGAGGATAGAAGGGATGGTTGAGCAGAATTCTCAAGGCAGATAATGCTAAGTAAAAAAACTAAAAAAAAAACTTTGTTAACCTCAGAATATCAAATTAAAGAAAATTTGACAGTTTTATTTCAAAAAATGTTACTTAATATGTTTAGTCAAGTATCTAAATTAATATTTTTATGCATATCTTTTTAAATTTAGGTATGAAAAAAAATCTTTAAATTTGGAATTTAGCTATATCTTTAAATGGACATGTCTCCTACATTTAATATGCAACATTCAAAAATGTATGACAGTTCTGAGTTTTAGATTATTTTAAACTTATTTTACATTTAATTTTATTATTATTTTTTTTTTTTTCGAAGATTTATTTGTATGATTGCTGAGATAAATCTTTGATTTAATTTATAAAACTAAAACATTAAATGAGATTTTTAAAAATGTTATTCAAACTTAAATCTAAAACAAAGTTCTGTTGGAAGTATAATATAAAAATTCAGTTTTGGACTAGTTAGAGTTCCAGAAGGGTCAAGCTTAAAAAAACAAAACAACGCAACAACAACAGCAACAACAACAACAAAACTCAAAATTGCAAAGGAAACTATAAAAATAAAGACTCACTTCATTTCAGAAAAAAAGGTTTAACTTAGCTTTCAAAACAATAGAATTTTAAATTGAGAAGGAAATAACTTTTTAAAAAAAATCTTAATTAGACTATGCTTTGATTTAGTTAAAGTAAATCTACCATAACATTATCAACAGGTTATGTAAGTACAATTATTGAAATTTACATTCTGGCATAAAGTTTGTAATTTATGTCGTTAGAGTCAGCACATAAGTAACCATATAGCATGTTTAGGCATTTAAAATAGATTTCATATGTTATTAAAGGCAAATTCTAACCTTGAATTCCTGTTTGGTGCGACATAGTTATAACTTACTAAATTATTATTTTAAGTTTTATTCCGAAATAACATGTCCCAGCGAATAATTTTCTATATACATAATTTGATATTGATAGAGTATATACATACAGTTTTAGAGATGCGTGCGCATAATTCGAATCGTAAGAACGAAATACTTAAAAATAGACTAAGGCAAAAATTCACTCATTACAAAATATTTTGAAAAAGAATAAGTTTTGCAAAAGAGCTTTGACAAAACCTTAAAAGATTCTAAAGAAAAATAATCCAGAGCAATGAATCCAAAATTTAATCTTATTGGGGTTTGAAATGCATAGTATAAGTTTGATATCGGGAGTACATATAAGTTGACCCCCTAAGTACAAATATTTGAATGAAAAAAATAATATATTTACGAGTGAAGTAGCAAAAAAAAAAAAAAAACGGTTTTAATGACTTCGATATTTTACTATTTAATGGTCCGTAAGAGAAAAACGCTGGTTTATCCAAAAATCAATTTACCCAAGAGGCTCAAGCTCTTAGTTACTGAGATTGTAAATGGCAGGAGGATTAAACAGGAGCTTACATTGAGATCAAGATGACCATCAGCGAATGAAACCTTAGTAAAGGAAAATTTTTCGACAGTTTTTTTAGCTCTTTTAAAATAACCAATATAAAAGAAAAGCTATGATGGAAATGTTTGGGTTCTTAATTTTTAAAACAGCAGTGTTATTTTTTTTTTTTTTTTTTGTTAGAACAAGCAATGAAAAAGAAACGAATAACTCGGGTTAACTGTTAAAAAACATCAGACACTTGCCAGTCTGTAGCTGCCTAAATCGATATATAAATTCAATTTAACAAGTGCTTTTCAACATTTCGCTTTTTGGCTTTCAACGATTAATTAGACGAATAATAACCAACTTCTGCATCGTTCTTAAGATAAATCAAATTTTCCAAAGTTTTTTCAAATAAAAAACTCTTTGTGTAAAAAAAAATAATGCATAAATATAAACATTTAAAAGTTTATATTTATACATAATTTTGATAACTTAAAACTTGTTATAAAAAAATGAGTTTAACGGTTTTAATCGAATATCAATTTTGCGCAATTTTTTGAAGACAAGACAAGAACGTGTTAACGCAAATTTCTTTTTGAAATTTCCATGTTCCACATTTCTTACAAAATACTAGTTATGAGGTGGGAGGAGCAAGGATGAGAAACTTATTATCAAATTAAAGAAGACCAAAGTTCTAGCTAGTAACTCATTAAAATTTATGTTGTTCTGTTGGAAAATGGCTTTGCTTTATGTATCCTAAGGTCACTTTATAAGACTTTAGATCTAATAATTGAATTGTAGTTTAATTTCATTTCTTCGGATAGTAAAGGGCAAATGTTTTACATTACGTATTTTACAATTATTTTCATTCCTGCAAAATGAGTTTGAATAGGCGAGATTGAAAGAAAATAATTTTAAGATTTAGCTCTTCATATTTGGACTCCACTTCTTACAATAAAAGACACACAAATATAGGAAAAATTTCATCGAATTGAGTTACTGAGAAGCAGAAAGTACTGTGTAAATTGTTACAAAACTAATAATTATATGCTGTGTAAATTTTTGTGTAGCAGTTAACTCTTTGACACATTTTGTACCGCTTTCTTAGCTTTCACCATTTCGACGAGTTCCTAAAGACACAAATTTTTCGTTTTACCATTGCGGATAATAAATTACATCAGACACGCATACTGAAATATTAAAGTCTGAAAGATGTTTTACTTTGTATCTTTTCATACACTGTTTCTTCGATCGTGAAGGGATTAGGCTAGCGATTTTTTCCCATCTCTCAGGTGTGTTGGAGCCGTACGTCTTTAAAGCTTGCTCAAGCAACTAACATAAACAACGTAAACTAGATATTTACAGGTTGCACTTTAATGAAAAACTAAGAAAATAAGAAGATGCAATTAAGTTTTATTATAACACAACAAAACGTCCTAGCCGACCTTTTTTTTTACCATGTGCCTTGGGGCATTTGGCAACATCTAGACCTAAAGATCCAACGCATTTCACATAAACCTACTTAGCGCATTTCTTAAAACCAAGCCCGAAAAAAAATTTTTAATATCTATAAAAAAAAATATTTAAAGATTAATATTTTGCCAACAATTGAAATCAAATGTATCAAACAATTTTATCATCAAATTTAAAAAAAAAATTACAGAACGACGTTTAAAAAAACGCAAACAAACATCACCGTTTATAATTCCAATTTAGGCCACTAGATTCCTAAAATTTAATAGCAATTTTCCCAAGATGGAATTATTTTGATTTTATTTTCTTAATTCAGACTTATATCATATGAATAATTCAGGCTTATTCATATTCATACATTACAATCAACTTTACTATTTGTAAACTTCAGAAGAATTTTAACATTTAATCTCTATTTATTGTCAATTAAGGTTAAGTAAGTAAATTTTGGTCACAAACTTTCATATTTATTTAGGAATAAATTTTTTAGCTAATCTTAAAATATGAATTAAGTTTTTACTTTTGGAATTTTTAAACAAATTTTTTTTAAATATTGACTAACTTTCGAAACCTGTCGTTTGAAGGAGCAAAAAAATTGTTTCTTCGAGAGGCTTAAAAAAATTGTTTCTTCGAGAGGCTAAATATTTAGTTTTTCCAAGACGGATGGCGTTCCGAAGAAACAATTTTTTCCAAGACGGATGGCGTTCCGTTTTGGAAAGCATAGACGAGAAAGAGATGGCAATTACTGTTTCTCTCTCACTTATTCAAAAACAATTTGTAGAATGAAGAATCAAAACAAAACTTAACTTAGGTTTAAAGCATAAGATAAAAGTTTTAAAAATGCGTTGTTTTATCCGTGTTGTGTAACGCTCCCCTACGCGTACTTGGAATATTTTACGCGTACTTGAAATACTTTCGACGTTCATTTTAAATTCAACATTTAAAAGCGCTTTTGCTTTAAGATGCATCATTCTGCAAGCGTTTTGTTTTCGTTTTGGATGTGGCATTAAAAGGCTTTGCAATTAAGTTTTAAACTTCAACTAGATTAACATTAAATCTGGAAAAATGTCATTAAAAAAAAAATCTTTTAGGGTTTAGCAAGTAATACATCCCCAAACGTAATGTAATCATAACGCTTTGATTTTAAATGCCACAAGACACTAAGGTAGTTACCAATAATAAAAAAACTATGCAAATATTAAAAAATTATTAGTAATGCAGATATTGAAAGTGATTTTAGTAGCTTTAATTTTAGACAATTACTATTTAAACAGATAAAAGATTTAAAAATTGCTCTACTTTTAAAAAATTATTTAAAGAAGCAGTATCTTTTTAACAGCTTTTTCTCTATCTTAATTTTTTTATTCCTCTTATTTTATAAGCTTATAACGTTTTATGATTTGACAATACATTTCGTTTTTTAATTTATCAAAGTTGTTTTCAGTTAAACAAACAAAAATACCTTTTGCTCATCGGAACTCCATGGTGTTTCTTCTGCAGCAGTCAAAAGGAGAACTAAATGGTGATTGTTTTTTTTTTATATGATAAAATACAACTAAAAAACTCAAGTATTAAACAATTAAAAAAAAAAGTATATAACTATATAATTAAAAAAAAAAAATCAATTAATTGTTTTGAAAACTTAACTCACCATCACTTTTTGATGGCTCAGCACTTATTGCTGATGTCTGTTTCGCGTTTGTAGCTTTCTCTAAGTTTTGGTAAGCTAATTTGTTAACTTCATCTTTAAGCGCAGGATCTATGAACATAATAACATGAAGATAACATTTCACTTGTTAATAAATAAGTTACATTTAAATTTTTTCAATTAAGTTATATTTCCCAAAACATAACTTAATTGAAAAAATTTAAATGTAAATTAAAGTCATGACAATACAATCGATTGGGTTAAGTAAACTCTCAAAAGTTTACATTCATCATCTTTAAAATATTCATTTTTCAAATTCAGAAAACTTGAGAAGTTAATTTGTGCCAATTAGATTTTTGAAGCTTAGCAATAAGAGTAGCAATATTGAAGAATATGTCAAAAACTCCATGAAGGCATTTTTTATTATTATTATTTATTATCATTTTTATTATTTTTATTTATTATCATTATAATTTACCCATTGAACAAACACATTTTGGTCAGCAAAAAAATTGTTATTTGTGTGGCAAATTGCAATTTGAAAAAAATATTACATTTACATATATATAAATGTATATATTTTTTGCGAACATATGTAAAAGAGATGTATATATAATAAACACATTTCTTTTACGTACGTTCGCAAAAAATATACACACATATATGTATGTATCACATATTGATGAGATAGGAAAAACCTTACCAACTAATCAATAGTTAAATGGACAAACTCTGAACAAGTTAAAACAAATACTCCAATGTTTTTTACTGCTCAATCTGTGAACTGGGAAATTCTCCTTTGTAAAAGAAGAAATTTTGAAAAACACCAAACCTATCAGGTGAAAGCTCCCATAAACACTTGACTGTTTAAACCATTTTTGATTTTTTATAATTTTTAAGCCTATTTTTCTGTCTTCTACTCAATGCAGTGTAACTAATGGTAAATTGTTTTAACAATAGTTATGATGTCTATACATATTCTAATTATATATATTCTAATCACAACTTTGCTTACCAATTCCTTTGAAACTTTTAAATCGCTATAGCTAACAGAAAATTTTGCAAAAATACTATAAGTAACTGATATTATAAAAATAACTGACATCTTTTATGTGCACATTACTTTTCCACAGACATAAAACTTCAAAAAATGTAAACTTCAAAGGGTGTTGTCTTAAATAATTTTATCAGAGAACAATTTGTCAACAATTTGTTCTAGAAATACAGAACTTTGAATATATATACATATATATATACATATATATATATATATATATATATATATATATATATATATATATATTTTTAACAAAATATAAGTGTTTATTTGTATACAAAAAGCTTAAATAAATAAATCAACAGATTATATTTTTTACATTTTAAACATTGCATAAAATTATGTTAGATGAATAAGCAAACTGAATTAAAAAAAAAAAAAGAGCAACAGTATTTGTAAAAAACATTAAAAATTTAAGTACCCAGTTTCCGCAAGTTTTTTACTTTTGAAATAACTTGTTTAGATGTTTTTGGTTTAGTAGAACCAGAGTGCTCATTAATATACTCAGCAATCACATCCCACCTTGAACTTGTACCAACTGGAAAAAGGGTGGTAGCTTTTACTAAGAGTTGCTTTTCCAGTTCACTCCATACATTATCAGACAAAACATCAGAAGAACTAGGCTTAGCTGTTGATGCAATAGCTGCTTCTGTAAAGTGTGGAAAATTTTTGCTCAAAGTAATACAAACAAATTCATGGTAAAATAACGCTAATCTTGCCATAATTACATCTTTTCTCTATCTTGATATATTAAATTTAAAATGCTTTTTAGTGTCATTAGATCTAATTAAGTTAAATTCTCAAATAATGAAAACTCAGTTGTTTAATTAAAAGTTGTTTTCTTAATAAAATTCAATGACAAACCTTCTTGCTTTAGTCTTTCTTTCTTTTCATTCTGCAACCTCTCCAATATTTCTGTTGACTTAAAAGTAGTTAGAGTGTAAACTAGACTTTAAAAATATTTCTGTTGAATTTCAATATTTCTTCAAGGCAAAATTAAGAAATATAAAAGATAATGGTTTTTTAATTATTTAAAAAAGTGAAAACCTATAATTGAATAAATATTTTAGGAAATGCAAAAAACTGTTTTTTCTTTTCTTAGTTTTCGAGATATTTAATTTTAAATTTTGTCTCTTAACTTTTTTCCACCTGTTAGAGACTTGCATGATTTGAAAGATGCTCAGTCAAACTAACAAATTAAATACTTAAAGGTAGTAGTGAATTGAAATTTTTTTATTTAGAATTTCAATATTTCTCTTCACTTAAAAATACTAAAAAATCCAAATAAAGTATTATAAAAGTGTAGCAAAACAGTGTCATAGTTTGTGCTTTGGATTTTCTCAAAAGTATCATAATGATCCTCTGTCTGTTTAACAAATTTTAAATAAGTTGTTACAATCCAATGAACTTATGAAATTTGACAAACTGAAATCATGACATTTTTTTTACCTGTTTAAAATAAACTGTTTTTAAATGAGTTTTGTCTTCCTTTTCTGCTAACTCACGAAGTTCCTGCAAGCTAAAAGAGAAATCATTATCTTTTTTTACTGAGCGTGATCATTTATTTGATCCAAATTGCTCACTTACTTGAATCAATCTTGAACTTTTTAGATTTGAATCAATAAAGAAGTCTTTAAAGAGAAAATTACTTTATTAAAAACTCAAAATAATTCTAAAATATAAATATGATTTTAGAATTGTTTAAATTTCATAGATAAAGAAAAGTAAGCCATTTTTAATTTATACAGATAATACTCATCTGCAGACATGCCTGCCCAGTGAGAAATGTACAGAATTGGATTTAGAAATTATAATCTTTATTTTGTGTACTATTTTAATAAAACTCAAAACCAATCAGATTAAGAGTTAAGAGAAAGATAACATTTTAAATGGCATGAAAGTCCAAATGCTGGCACTTTTTTATCAGACAGGACAAAGGTTCAGGTATGAAAAGATAAAAAACTATCAAAGACATTGGTTAACAACATTCACTGGAATTATATATAGAAATTTGAATACTAAATTACTCTGGTATAGTTAAATTTTCCATGGATAACTCTAGTCTCTCCATTCCTTTAACTTCATCTTCATCAAGATTGAAATAATTTTCATTCTGTAAAATAAAACTTTACAGAAAAAAAAAATTTACTTTAATTCTTAAGAAGAAAGAAAACAACAACAAATAACTGAAGTTAAATATAAAGAATTTGCTATCAGTAAAGCCAATCAAATTTACAAAGGGATTATACTTGTTACCTTAATCACTTGTCTGATAATTTTTCGGTCCTTTGCAGCGGATTTTCTCAAACGATCTTTTTCTTTTTTTTCTTTCAGTGCCTGTCAATTGAACTTTTATTAAGTAAAAGAAGGTAAAAAAAAAAAAAAAAAGGAAGAACATAGAAGCTTTGTTTACTTGTTTGTTACTTTGTTTAAGCCAAAGAAAATTTGATTTGGTGTAAAATTTGATTAGTGTTCAAAGGTGAGTAGTAAAACTATAAAAATAAAATTAATATAATATAATAAATAAAATATAATAAAAATTACTTTTTCTTTAGCTTCTAACTCTGCTTTATCTTTTGATTTCTTTTCTTCTTCCAAAGCTAATTTTCGTTGCTACAAACAGGTTTTAAAGTAGAATTTTGTTGATTTTTTATCAAAGGACTTAGCATGTAAATAAGACACAGAATAATAACCTGTGGTAGATTTGCAAACAATTCTGATAAGTATCCTGTAATTTATTTTCCCAGGACTACAATCCTGAAAGACAGTCTTCCTCTTGATAGGATTATGCTTTCATTAACAATTAGCTCTTCTGTCAGTTATTACACATTCAAAACATTTGAGTTAAAATGTTCCAAAATGCTTTTACTTTGGTCAATTTTCCAACAGCAGTTACATCTTGATTATCTGAGACCTGCAGTGCTTGCCATATCAAACAAAATCTCTGCTTATTGTTTGAGGTAAAATGGAGGTTGAACAGCTTGGATCAGTTATAATTATCCTTGCTATCTTTTTGTGTTCTCCTCCTCATCAAAATCAGTCCTATAAGTTTTTTTTATTTCAGTAAACACTGTTTTTGTCAAGTTCCTTATTCTATTGCTCCTTGGAATATTTCCCATATTTTAATCATGATATTTATTAGATTCCTCCACAAAAATATAAAGAAATCATTCTCAACATATAATTTTACACAATTTATGTCATCTGACAAAAACTTTATTTGCGAGTCAACTAAAAGTTGTGTTCTTCTCATAGTGAAAATATCACTAATGTCTGAAAAACCATTAAATGAAAAATTATCTTTTTAGTCTATCTATATAATCTAAAACTAGTATGTTTTAACACTATAAAAAGATGCTTGCTGAATTCTACAGGCTGCTCTGTAAGGAGATTCATAGCAGCATTTTTACTGAAATATGACATCTCATCTTTTACCTCTAATAGAAAAATTTTACCTTTTTTTTTTTCATAAAACTTTTACTCAAATTTCATAGAACCCTATTAACTTGCAGTTAAAAATTTGCAATCAAACAGTTACTGAAATAGTATATTAAGTTTTTCTATGAACACACTGTACCAATAGCCGGTGCTCCTAATTATTTGTTTTGTTCATGACTATTCCCAGAGTCTGAAATATGATCTTTGAGATCTTGCAAATTTGTGATTTCATAAGTTTTTTTTTTTCTTTGAGTTTTTTTCTTTATCCCACAGAAAAACTTTGTTCAATAACAATAACCTTTGTTGAATAACAATTTTAAAAAAAGGATATAAAAAAAGGGTTGATTTATGTGCTAAAGTATTGAAACAATTTTAAAAAAAGGATATAAAAAAGGGTTGATTTATGTGCTAAAGTATTGAAACAATTTTATAGGACAAACCAGTTTGAAAATGATACTTGAGAAGCTATACAAGAAAAGTATGAAGCTGTTTAGAATGTTATTGGCCAAACCTATACATAGAATTTGTAAAATTAAGGTGCTTTGCAAAAATATTTATAAACAAATTACCCTTTCTTTTTCTTTTTCCATTAGTTCTTTTTGGGTTTTTTCTTCTAACTTTTTTAACCTCTTTTCTTCTTTATATTTTTTTAAACGAGGGTCATTTTGAAAAAGTACATCTAAAAATATAATCAGTTTAGGAGAATTTCGATAACAAAAAAAAAAAATGAAATTAGTTATCCTTTTTTTAGATATTTAAGAAAACTTTCTACTAAACTAGATTTTACACAGTAGATTCAACAGCTAAATAGAAAACATTTTAAATGAACTCAAAAACAATGCTAGGTAAACACCTTAATATTTTAGTGAGAACTTAAAACTAAATGAGCATAATGTTTCATAAAAAAAATACTCAAGAGCTACAAAAAGTTTAGTTACAACATGAACTTCAAGCTGCATTTTGTATATACTCATATTGCATACCTCATGGAAAACCTTAATGACATCGTTGATAAAAAAGGATTCTAACAAAATTTATAGCAAAATACATGGTGGATTGATTTTATAATAAATGATGGTGGATTATTATCAATCTCTGTAGTTCAATAAATTGATGTTCAAGAAAAATATTGTCAATAAATCCCACTCATTTTTATATCAAAAATTTAATTTGAACTTCACATTTTTGCTAACCTACTAACTTCCTTATTCTTGCTATTTCTTCCTTCTTTCTTTTTTGTCTCATTTTTTTGTTTTCTTGCTCCATCCAGCGTCGCTCTTCACGACTAAAAATATATTTTAAAAAAGTTCTGTTGTAAAATTGGTTAAGATGATTAAAAAATTTTTTTTTTTTTTAATTCATTAAAGATAAACCGAAAGTTTAGTAGAATCTGTTTGCCTTTCAGCTTTACTAGTATCTTCAGTATCAAGGTTTGAGAAGTTCCTCCAAGAATGAAAATCATACCTAAAAAAATTATAGTAATTGTATCAAAAAATATATAACTTTTACAAGAAAAAATGAGCAAAAAATACTTTTCAAGATTCTCACTGAATTAGATGCTTTCAACGTTCCCTTATCATAACTTTTTTATTAAATAAAGTTGATTGATAATTCTAAGACATCATTAAAAAAATAACACAGCCATTTAAAATGCTCACCAAATCAATCAATAAACTTAATTCTGTAAGGACATAGAGAAAACAAAAAACTTAAAAGAAACTTAAAAAGATAAAAGAGAAAACAAACCAGAAAGTATAAAATGCATTAACATCTTCTATACTGGTATTCATGTCACCAAGCAAAGGAACTGGCTGGTGACTGGACCACCTAATAAACCAATCATAACACAACTATATTTAATTATCAAATTGCATAGACACCAAATAAAATATTTACTTAATATTCACTTTAATAAAGAATAGCAAACATGTACATTATCAATGAAAATATTGTTTCAATTTCTTAAACACTTAGACCTACAATCTTAATATCAACTTAGTAGCGAAAAGAGTTATAGGAAATAATACTGATAACTGGTTTCACTTTATTACTATAATGAAACAATGAATCTGGAATCTACTGAAGAATTAAGTAAATTATGAGATTACGCAATAATAGAGCAATGTTCAAACAAAATATCAGTTAAAACCTTGCATTTAATTTCACACATTTTGAAAAAACCTCAAAAAAATCTTGTTTGGGTGAATAACTAGGAATTTCGTCTGGAAATTCTTCATCAACACTATCATAAGCTTGCCGATCCTCAACTGATGAAAGCACTTCATAAGCTTTAGTTATGCAAGTGAAATATTCATGCTCATTGATTTCTGGAGGCAAGACTTGTACATTATTTTTCTTTTTATCGGGATGGTGTCGAAGAACTTTTTTACGATCTAAAAAAAAAATTGATGAAATGAAAAATCATGAAAAAGTAATTAGTAAGTTTTGGTTAAAAATGCTATGAACTTTAGTTTAAAACAAACTTTTAAAAAAAAAAACTTAAATGAGTAATGTGTAAATATAAAAATTGAAAGAAAAAATTGTTCTGTTGTTTATTTATCTAAAGCAGGTAATTTGATTGGCTTAATATTTTTAAAATATCAATCTCTCCAGGCTTTCTAGATGTGATCATTGTCTGCAGCAAAATGACTCATGACAAAAGTAGAATGACAATAAAATGGCAGCTAAATGTCATTAAAAAGAATTCTATAAATTAAACAATTGTTTGTT
Organism: Hydra viridissima; assembly: GCF_058129835.1. Lineage (NCBI taxonomy): Eukaryota > Metazoa > Cnidaria > Hydrozoa > Anthoathecata > Hydridae > Hydra > Hydra viridissima. Next base: position 6,187,075 of record NW_028324312.1, read on the forward strand.
GATTGGATTCATTTTTGATTTTTCCTTGTTAATTGGACTTTTTTTGTGGCAGTCTTTGTCACCAAATTGCTGGTGTTAATTTTGTTAACAGCAGTTTTTTTGATAATCATTTTATGACAGATATTTAGTCCAAAGGTAATTTTTTGAAAGTCATTCTACAGGCAGCTGCATTGTTGACAGTTGTTTTGGATTTTCAACAATGACAATCCAGTTGTTTTGTGGTAGCCAATTTTTGGTAACCCTGTTATTTTAGTTTGTTAGAAAAACATGAATTGGTAACAATGAAGGAATTTTCCTTAAATTAAAATAAGAAAGAGTCCAATATATGCAACTCAACAAATTAAATAAAGTTCTATTGTTAATAGGAAAGCTTAAATAAATTAATTTTAAATAAATAAACAAAAAGTATATAAATTAACTATGCATAATTAAGTTTTTAGTTTCTATCTTTCTTGAAATAATTTTTTATAAAAAAATGATAACTTTATTTTTAGCATATCAACTCTATTAATTCTGGATTTTAACTAACTCTAACTAATGTCACTGCTGCTATGCAGTTAGACATAGATACCAATGATGTTTTTTATGTTTATTGTTCTACAATACTTTAGGTATAACTAGAAAATAATAAACAAATTCTTACTCACAAGCTTTTTTTATATCATCTTCCGTTGCATCAAATCGAAGTTTCTCTAAACCAAGTACGCGATAATGATCTTGCTTCTAAATGTGAGACAAAATTCATTAACAGATAAGCCTATATTAATTTATAGAGCCATCAAAATTGATAAAAACCATGAAAAAATATATAAGTATTAAGTGGTTAAAATTGAAAATGTTACACCCTTTAAAGTAAAGGAAAAAATAACATGTTTAGTTTGAGCTACACTTAAAACAAAAACAAGTTTTCTATTAAATATACAACCCATTAATCGACCCATGAAAATTAAATCACATTAATCAACCTACGAAAAACAGGAATTTAGCAGTTGCATCCAAAAGTTTATTGAAAGATTATCTCAAGTGTTTTTATATTTATAAAAGAGTAAAGTTAGAGTTTCAAACTTGTTTAAAACTTTATGACTTAAAGTTGTTGTTTGTTTGTTTTTTATAGTTATAGCTTATGGTTTTCTTAAGGTTTAAATGTTTTTATATTTACTTTAAATTGAAGTAACAGGATAATTTAAAAACATTATAATGCAAACTCTTAATGTTACCTTCCATTCACTAGCATCAAGGCTCATTAGAAAAGCTTTATCATCCGCACTTAATTCCTCTTCTTCAAGACTATCTAAATCATCTTGCTGATCAACAACTTCTTCAATTATTGAAGCTGACTTTTCAGAGCGCTGTCTTTTCAAACAAGCTTCAAACCAGCGACCAACTGGTTCAAATGGAACAGATTTTAAACCTAAATTACAATTTTAAAAAACTGTTGATAAAATTTGTTTACAAATGATTAAGTGCATATAAAAAGCTACATAAAATTGAATACAAAGTGTTTTTTCAGAAAGATACTTAAAGAGATGTTAAGAGAATTGCATACTTGAGCATTTACAAAATACTTGAGTCTTGTCATTATCTTCAGCACAGGGAATAAGTATCATCTTAAAGTTTTTAACGTAACTATCAAACATATATATATATATATATATATATATATATATATATATATATATATATATATATATATATATATATATATATATACATATATATAATAATTATAATAATAATATTTATAATTACTATTATTATTTTATTATTGTTATTGTTATCATTATCATTATTATTGTCATTATTATTATTACTATCATTATTGTTATTGTTATTGTTATTATCATTATCTTTATCATTATCATTATCATTATCATTATCATTATCATTATTATTATTATTATTATTATTATTATTATTATTATTATTATTATTATTATTATTACTATTATTATTATTATTATTATTATTATTATTATTATTATAATTATTATTATTATTATTATTATTATTATTATTATTATTATTATTATTATTATTATTATTATTATTATTATTATTATTATTATTATTATTATTATTATTATTATTATTATTATTATTATTATTATTGTTATTATTATTATTATTTTATCAATATTATTGTTATTATAAATATTATCATTATTAATGAACTTTATATAGCCCCATATATATGTTAATATGTGAATTATTTTATATCAATTTTGTTTTTTTGCAAATTATTCTTTGTAAAGGTCTCACATGGAACAAACTACAGCGTGATTTTTCTTCACTTTATAAACATAATTTCTATTGGTCCGCAAAGTTCATATTTATGTCAAAAGTTATCTAAAATGCGATATTTTTTATTGTGGTTGTTAATTTTACATTTTTTATTTAACTTTAAAGATGACTTTTATCTTAACAAGATTAGTTTATTTTTTTTTTGTATTTTTTAAAATTTTGTTCAAAGTTATACATTCTCATTTAAATTTCGATAGGAAGGTGGATTTATGTACGGGTATTAAAGGTTGGAGTTCTGTAAGAGGTAAAAAAAAAAAAAAAGGGCGATATCTAAAGAAAAGAATCCAGCTAATTCACATCAATTCTTTTTGAAAACTTGTATTAAAGCTATTGGATGGCAAAAACAACGCACTAATTAATGATTTTTTTTAAGCGTAAGAAAATATGGCAATAATTTTTCAGTAATATTGGTGGATCAAAGTTACCTAGTTAGGAGGTAGAGGTTTTTAATTTTCTATTGAAACCAGTAGTAAAAAAGAAATACAATTTATGTTTACATCAATAAAAAGTCACAACAACCGCTCAGTTATATGGCGACAATATTATATGCAATTTTATGGCTTTTACTAACCAGTCGATGATAAATTCAAAAGACGACTGTCAAAGTTTGTCAAAACACAGAACGATAACCTGAACTTTCGATCAGAATTTAAAAAAAAAGTTTTAGTTGGGGTTTAAATAATACTGAGAGATTTTACGTTGGAAATGGTTCTACCATCAGTATTTATTTAGTATTAAAAAAGAATCCATTATGACTATCACTGAAAATAATTACATATATTTTAAGTTAGAAGTTAGCAGATGATTATTATTTGCATCAAAAATTTATTATCAAAGTTTTACGTTAATCTAAAGTTTTGGAAGATTTAGAGTCGCACACAAACCATTATACGAACTATGAACAAATATCTTCACATTTCAACGTTGTCTTTGATATTGAAAACTTAGGTTTAAGATTTGCGTTTTTTTTTTACTATAATTTGATATAATTTGTTGTTTGTTTGTTTTTTTTAATATAATTTTAAAATTAAGATTTACCAAAGTTATTCAACTTCAAAAAAAGTATTTTAAAATATTTTTTTTTTTTTTTTTTTACTATCGAGCGATAATGAAACGATAATGAAACGATAATGAAACGATATGTTCACGAATATATGTAAAAAAAAAAAAAAAAAATGATTCATTAAATTAAATTAAACGCTTCGTGAAAAGATTTGTTTGGTCAATTTAAGCGAACTCACGTTCTAGAATGAAACTCCCATAATCTTATTTCACTTATATACATCTTTACTTATATCCATCTATATATCATATGTATACAAATATATATATAAATAAATATATATATATATATATATGAGTGACATCGTTTGAATCAAAGAATATTAAGTAAAACGTTATTTGGGGAAAATAGGAAATTTATTTTCCTTACTATTATATATCTATTTAGTCAATAATTATTTAAGATTTTTTGGTGTCTTAAATAAACAATATAAAAGAAAGCTAACAAGCAAGTAAACAGTATAATGAAAAACAAATAAATAAAAATCGCTAACAATTCAATTTTTATTTCAATATTCCAAAACTGAAATGTAAAATTTTCGTGGGCGTTTTGAACTTAGAAACAATTGTTTATACTCCCTTTAAATTGAAGTCATCTTTAAAAACGATGAATATATTTATTCCTGTTGCTATGACGCTTTATTAGAACAGAGATTAATCAATGCAACATATTTTGTAACATTAACTTCAATTTCAAGAAACAGATCTTTTTAAGCAAATACATTAATCTAAAATGCGTAACAAACAAGCAGCATAACAGACAATTGTAATTAATATTATGCAAACATCGCATACATCGTAGACAAACACATAGATCTACAAACGTTTGCAAATACAAATCTTGAAAGTAAACATATTTACTAAATTTACTGATGCAATTGAATTACCAAAAACAAAAGAGTTATCAATATCATGTAAAGCTAATAAAAAAAATCTTTTTGTAATATCAAAAGTAAATAATAACAAGCTAATGCCTTGTGAGATAAATGCTACTTTTTTCAATAGTGATTCACATTCCATTGCGTCGTGAATCCAATTCGTTAGGGTTATGAATTCAGTATGATCAAAGCTTCCTGGTTTTTCTACGGAATTATTTTATTTAAGATTTTGATCCTTTTTGGAATACTGTTAAATAATTTGTATTATAGTTCTAAAAAATCTGTATACAATACTAAAAATTTCTATTTGAGGATGCAAGTGTAGTTAAATCTTTTTAACTGACTTTCGTCAATTTCTTGAAAAATTGTTTAGAAATTTCAAAAATCAATTAGATGGTCAAATTCAAACGATGTTGCAGGATCGTTTTTTATTTAGAATCGTATTAAACTCTACTATTTTAAAAGAAAGAAATTTTTAAATAATGTCACTCAAAGTTAAAATTTTAAAATATTCATTACGTCCTCAGGTATTGTTTTGGAGAACACAATGTCGAATGTAATTATCGAATGTAGTTATCATTAGAATATAATATCGAATGTAATTATCCAATGTAATTATCATTAGAATGTTATGCCGAATGTAACTATCTTTATTGTTTTAAAAATTTTGTAGTAGCGAGTTTTAAATTTTAAACCTCTTACATCAATTATCACTACAGATTTTTGGTAATAAGTTATAGCTTTACCGCGCTTATAAAAATAGCGTGAATTCAAAGTCATTGCAATTTTGGCATTAACAGCTTTTGCATAGCTTGTAAATTACATAAGCCTGCTTTTAACTATGCAAAATGAATTTGAGAGAGATGATCATCTTTAAACGCTTTTCGTTTTGAATCAGGTAGTCAGTCGTTCTTTCTTTGGTTAACACATAGTTGGAGGATTGAAGTGCTTACGTCGTGCATATTTTGTTTGATTTGCAACTCGAGAGTATATGTAACGTTGAGGTGTACTCCATTATACTCACAGAATTAATAAATAATCTTTCTCAAGTTTTAATATTATGCGTTGTAAAGCACGTTTTATCATGTCATTACAAATCTAGTTTGTACAGGAAGTAAACTCGAAAATATTTTTTTTTTTACCAGAGGTTCTAGTTTCGTGAATGATGAGAACAAACTTAAAATTAAGCCATACTTTTTTTTCTGTAATAATTATGATTCATTAACATAATTATAGAGCTTAGAGCATTTACGATTTCATGGGCTTGAATTTAGTTTATGTGCTTTTGGTGCAGTTACGTAATCATATTTCAATATAGAATCATGCAACTGTAATTTAAAAGAAATTCAAGATCAACTTTTTGTTGATTCGTTTTATCACAGGAGAAGGATTCTTTACTAATTCTTTTCTAGGTAAGTCACTTCACTTTGCGAAACAAATATTCCATTCATTCATTTGCTAGTAATTTTCTTAAAATGCGAGTGTTACATACCCTAGCTATTTCTCTTTTCTTAACGCAGAGACTGATAAAGCACCTGATTATCTTGCAAAGTGTGAGCTCGTTTCCATCATAACATGTGAATAATTAAAGGGCATAATAAAAGCTACTCGGTTTAATTACAAAGGTATGTAGAGAGAGAATCATGTGTGCGGGAGTTTATGTGAGTTAAAGTGGTCTCCTTCAAATTTTAAAAAAGAGACTTAGATGACGCAAACTTTTAACTTTTTAAGCTTATGTTTGTCAGTAAAAAATCATCTCTATCACTAATAATAATAATAATAAAAAAATAGTACGAATAGGATTTAATAAAAGGATTTGATAAGAAATAACCTTTCAGATCCTAACATGATTATAACGAAAATATTGATAGTAATGTAGATAGACATCAGCGTTCATGGCGACGTGACCTTTACAACCATTTGTAAACAAACAAAATCTGTTCGTTTTTTTGCTAATCCAATAAAAAATTTAAAGTTTAACTGAGTTAGAGGTGCATCGATATTACTTTTAGTATGCCTTTTTTGCTGTTGGTTACTTTAAACATTTTTATATATTCTCTTATGTTTTGCGATTCACAACAAATGCCAATGGCTCTAGAAAATAGTCAAGTACATATAAATGTATCGACGATAATAGATAAACATGAAGCTGATAAAAAAACGAATAGCGACAAGAAGAAGGATAAATGTACGTTCAAAATTAGGTGGCTATGTAAATCGAACAACCAAAAGGAGATCGTCTACAAGCAATTTCCTAAAGGATTTCTAGTTGACATGCTTTGGGGCAAACGTAATACATAAGGATTTTTTGGACATTCAAAACTGTAATAACGATTATTTAGTTTCTTGTTTGAGGTGTCTGAAAGTGCCTAAAAAAACGGATGGAAGCAAGATGCTCTAATATGCTCTATTAGCATGTCAAGGAAGTAGATGAGAGTCTTCGCTGACAAAAAAAAAACCATTTTAAGTTGTTGAGCAGCTACAATATTTTATTTCAAAAAGTATCATGTAAATATTTTATAAAATATCGTGTAAATATTTCATAGAATATCGTGTAAATATTGTAATTGATGGTGCTACAACTTCCGTTTCATTGATGCGACGGATGACCTTATTCAAGGGGTCGTAATGATGAAAGGAAGAAAGGACGAAGATTAAAAAGAAAATAATTTTCATTATAAAGATAAACAGCTTTCGATGGAATTTTTCTTTTGCGTTTATATTATTTATTACTATTTTTTTTTTTTAATAAAAGAAAACTATTGTGATTAATTAAAAACAAATCTGTCGGGGTCAGATTAAAAAAAATTCTTTTTAAAATCAAATGTATTATTTTTTTTTGTTTCTTTTTCAAACTTGCTGGGTGTCTGTTACAATAGCCAATTATACTGATATATATTATATTATATTTGATATGTGGCATATTTGAGTAAATGTAGGGAGCTAAAGCTCTAAATCATTTAGGTTTGGTACATTCAGGTGAGGTTATTTAAATCGTTTGAAATACAATGGTAAGAAGTTCTGGAATTATGCAGATTTAAAAAACGTCTTTTAAATTGAAAATTTGTATCAAAGAAGAAAAGTTATCGGTTTCTTTTTTGTTGAGAAATAATCTTGAAAAAAAACGTCCTTATAAACTCATTCGTTCTATAATTTACAATTCTCTGTGCGGAAGAGTGCGGAAGTGCTTAATTTTTGTGAGTTTCATTTCAAAAACATTATTTCTTTCAAAAGCCTTGAATTAAACGTAATAAGGTCTGAGGAACATTTAATGGATTCTGTCGCGCTGAACGCTTTGGCTGCAAATATAACAATATTAGAACAGTAGAGACAACGGTGCCTCCCGTTCTGTAAATAAAAACTATAAATCACCGTAAATTTTGTAAAATTGTCTATGCTACCGAAATAGAAACCATTTGTCATATGGAGTTATTTAGACTGATTGTGTGTTTATACATACATACATACATACATACATACATACATACATACATACATACATACATACATACATACATACATACATACATACATACATACATACATACATACATACATACATACATACATACATACATACATATACACAAATAAACACACATACAGACAAAAATTTTAAATTTTCTGTAAGAAAAGACTGAAGTATTTTAAGTCAAAGATTACGCGCCGTAATTTTAATGAGACTTTTTTACTTTTTTGACCTTTGAAGATTTTATTAAAAAGAATTTTAAGATATTTTTTGACTGATAAATCAAAGTTCAATCCAATACATCAAAAAATTATTTAATGCCTAAAATATAAATAAGCGATTGAAAACTTTAACAAAATACAGGCCGCATTATCACGTTTATGCAAAATTATAAGAAAGAACGTATTAAAAGTTTGAAACTTTGATTATTGCTGTTTAGTGTAGTTTAGATAACAACAACTGCTTTTTGGAAAAGGTAAACGTCTTGGTTATATTTATTAGATATTTGATTTCGATCATGTGATTCCGATCTTATGTTTTTTAAAAGCGTAATTAAGATGTATGAATTAATTTTGATTAACGTAACATTAACACGGTTGTTGCAGCAGAAAATTTAATATAAAGGTTTATAACAACACTTGGTAAGACCAAGACTGTAAGTTATTACTATATTATTTATTTGTTAGTGTGATATTTAAAATTTTCTATAACATATTTTTATTGCGACTGTGAATATTTTTAATTTAGTTACAAAAATTTTAGTATGCGAATAGAATTACAAAATTTCGCTTTTTCAGTTGATCGCTCTCGTTACCTTATATGAGTAAAAGTTATTTATTTAGTAAGTTATTTACCTGTAATTAACAACGTATTCAATAAATTTACCGTTATATTTACCACCCACGAAAAAATCTACCATGACGATATCAACCAGAAATAACACCTTAGATTTAATTTCTAAATTATCTTAAACATGCTTAAAATAAAATTCTTAAAAAGGAAAAATATATTTTATATAAATATATTTATATAAATATTATTCATAAATATATTTATATAAATATATTCTATGTAAATACAGGAATAGTAGCACACACATTGTTTCTTCAAAAGCAACGCTATTGATTTAAAACGGTATATTAAATGTTGTTGTAACAACAACAACAACAACAACAACAACAACAACAACAACAACAATAAAAGTAGTAGTAGTAATAATAATATTAATAATAATAATAATAATAATAATAATAATAATAATAATAATAATAATAATAATAATAACAATAATAATAATAACAACAATAATAATAATAATAATAATAATAATAATAATAATAATAATAATAATAATAATAATAATAATAATAATAATAATAATAACAATAATAATAATAATAACAATAATAATAATAATAATAATAATAATAATAATAATAATAATAATAATAATAATAATAATAATAATAATAATAATAATAATATATATATATATAAATTATTATTAAATAAAAAAGATTTGTCTAAAGAATGGATAAATGTATATGAAATTATTTTGGCATTAACTTAAAAAAAGTTTTAAATTGTAAATATTTGTAAACTCAAATGGACATTCTATCTGAGAAAAAGGACAAGAATTAACATTCATCCTTTTCATTCTTTTTACTTAGAAATTTATTTCCAAAAATGAAATAAATTCATGCAGCAGAAAGATTAAAAACTTACAAAAACATTTACAACAAAAATTTAAAAATATATAGTTTTTATATCAAAACATTATTTTCATGATTTGTGGCAAAGAAGCCATTTAAACAGGATGATTTAACATACTTTCTTTCTTTGGTTTTTTAAAATGTTCTATCCCACTAGGGAGATGTTCTACTAAACTGGTCAAACTGGATATTCTTGTTAATGCTTTGTAACTCCAGTTGAGATACTATCAAATGAAATGTTGATTTCACTTTGAGTTTAATTCCTTGCAGACAGATTCATCACAATTTTATCCTCTCATAGCGATGCAATGACGAGTGATTTAATGTTTATCATGTCAAACATAATTCATCTTTGAACGATGCTCATCTTGGAACAAGCAAAGCAACTATAGATGGCAATATTAGAAGTAGCATTGATAGCTTTAGCATTGAAGCACTGCTAGCTCTATCTTGTCTTCCTGGTATGACTGAGATAAGGAATAAAAATTACAACTATTTTTACTTTTGTTGGTTTTAAATAATACTACCTTTAAAAAAAAAAAAAATTTGTTGGCAAAAACTATTAAAGCACTTAATTACCTATTGGCCCTTTGGTACGTGCACTAACAACATTGGATCGTGGTCCTACACCATACATATTTTCAACAGCCACTTGAAAGAAGTATAATGTACCTGAGTTCAAACCATGTATTGTTGTAACAACATCATCATTACTTTCATTCAATGCTACCTCTTTCTTCTCAGAACTTCCTTCTTCCCAATAAAATACCTTTTAACCAAAAGACATGGATTTAATATTATATATAGATTTTTAATAGTTAATAAATTAAAAAATTAAAACAAACACACACACACACAAAAAAAAGATAAAAAAAGTAAACTAATTTTGAAGATATATATAAACTATTGCTAACACTGAGTGTTTGTATACTGTTATTAAGTATTCATAACTATATTTCCAATAATTTTTACAAAAAGTTATACCTTATAACCAGTTATTTTACTTTCTGTAACTGGAGTCCATGAAAGTACAACAGCTGATTTACCAGTCATAGTGACAGTAGGAGTATTAGGTCTTATATTTGGCACTGCAAAACAAATAAATATTTAATTAGCAATATTTATGAAAGAAATTCAAAAAAAATTTAATTCCATAGTAACAAAAAATTTAAAACAAATTTTGCATTAATAATATTTTATGTTATGCATTCAAAAAATTAGTTAAAAATATATTTGAGAAACATGAACTAGGTGCTTACATTTTGAAAAGTCAAAAATTATTTTAGCAGAGTCTCCCATTCCAGCTCCTGTTACTGCAGCAATCTCAAACTGATAGGTTTTCTGATTATCCAAAATTTCTACTTTCTTAATAAGTTCATCTATGTGAACAACTTCATGACGAAATGTACCATTAGGAAGGTAAAAATACCAAAATATGTAGTTCTTAAGTTGTCCATTAGGCAATAATGGTTCATTCCAAGAAAGAATTGCAAAATCTGTTGATGCTTCCTGGATTTTAAAGTTAGCAGGAATACTTGGTTCTAAAGGTGATACATTAAAACTACTAATATACTACAATGTAAACTATAACTTAGAGAATAATCAAATACAAGAATTGACAAAAAAATTTTTAAATATTTAAAAAAATTTTCATTACTACTCTCAGGTGTTTTGAGGGGACCAAATATAGCACTTGATGGTCCATCACCAGCACTGTTGTATGCTAATACTTCAAAAAAATATTCAGTGTTAGGCATGAGATTGACACTTGCACTATTTACATGAGTTGTCATATAATGTTCATTTCTGGCATCATTACCAGAAGGCTTCTCCCAATAATAGAACTGAAAAAAAATATATTAATTTTTTTTTCAAAATTTGGCAATTATTTTTCTATTTTTTATTTATATTATTCTTTTTCATTAGCTCAATGATTTTAAAAAAAAAAACATAGAAATATTAGCCTGTTACACTTTTTCTTAGCCAGACAGGTTGACTAAGACTTGGTTCATCAGAAATAAAAAGTAATTTCAAAAATAAACTAGGATATAAAATACAACACCTTGTATCCTAGAAATTTTCCTCTCATTGATAAACGGTCTTTACTAACTTCATCCCAAAAAGCTCTTGCAGTACTATCTGATGTTATCTCAACATTGAAGTATGTAGGAAAGACAAGTGGAGCTATTAGATAATATAGAGCATAAACTTTGCCAGTAAACAATTACTCACTACATTACTGGTAAACACTGATTAATATATCAATGTTATGCCATAAAATCTTGGTTTCTATGTATACAAAAATTAAAACACATATGCTAAAAATTAGTCTTACCTCGTTCTCCAGTGTATGCAGTATATAAAGGACTTAAAGGGCCATCACCTACAGAATTACGAGCTTGCAGCTGAAATTCATAGAGCTTATAAAATGTATCTTGACTAGGGAGTGTAATTTTGATAAAGTTTTGACCTTTAGGAACATTTTCTTTAACCATCTCATATGAACTATGAGCCTCTTTGTAATAAACAACATAACTAATACCAGGGGCATTTTGATCAATTTCTGCTAAAGGCTAAAAAAAATACAAATAAATATCTAAACACACAAAATATTTTTAAAGAACATTTAAAAAAAATAATGATAATAACAAAGAAGGCTTTATGAAATACTAACTTACTTGAAAGGATATTAACAATTCATTGGGTGCAGTACCTTCACCAACTATATTTGAGGGGAATTTTGTTGGCTTAGCAATTGGCATTCTTATCCATTTTGTAGTTTCTGTGCTCGGTTCTCCAAGACCATATTTGTTTTCAGCAATTACTCTTATCTTATAATCTACCCAAGGTGATAATTCTACTATTTCACTGTCTCTTTCTTTAAAAGTTTTATTTGACATTAATATAGTAAACCATTTTTCAGGATCAAATTTTGTTTTTACTTGAATATGCATTTTTGTTATCGGTGATCCATTGTCTCGACCTTTAGACCAAAATATTTGTACCAAAGTGCCTTTCAGCTCTGTAGCACTTACGTACAAGGGCTTCCCTGGTGGACCTGAAAAGAAAAATTAAAATGCAACAATAATTTATATAGCTATACATTACACGAAATGACATTAAACTTATGAACTTCATTCAGTAATTAAACTGGACAATAAATATTAATCTATTCTATTGGGTTTTTCCTACAAGGTATAAAAAAAATGTTTAGTAGGCTTTGATTGTGCTTCTTCATCGTATTTAAGAAATAAAATAACATCATAGAACATGTCCAGTAAGTTAATGCAAGTTTTATCCAATCAAATTCCAAAAATATTTTAGGGCTAACAAACATTTTAACTGAAAATTGAAATGATTTTGGTTTTTCTTTGTCTTTCAAATTTTATCTTAGTAATGCAAATTAAAATTTTTTTCAGATAATTTGTAAAGATAATCGCAACGTAATAAAAGTAAACATTGATTAGAGATTGATAGTAGTATAGACTGACTGGAAAAGAGGGAGATTTGTGAACGCCATATTGAAATAAACAATCAATAAACATCACCGATATGATGCAATAGTTGACTGTCTCCGAATGTTTAGCACAATATAAGTTAAGGCGCTCCAGGCACTATTTAAAAATATATTCAAATAAACCCCCCCCCCCCCAAAATTATTATGTTTTGTTTTACCAATAAACTCTATTCTTACCCTCTACTCAATTGATTTTAAAATTTGTAATGTTATCTCAGAGATCAATGTCTCTCGTTTTCAACATTCTTTTTATTGATGGCCAAACGTCTTAAAAGGTGGGATTAGCAATCGCTTGGATTAATATTCCCGAGCTGTGTGGAAATTTCAAATTCTTGACGTTTTTAGCGAATAATCTGAGTTAAAATCTTTGATGACATAGTTATGAAATTTTAGAAGCGGTAAAAATCACAAAATTATGCAAACGAGAAAATTTATTCTCACAAAATTTATAAAGCTGTGCTAAAATTACACCAAAACCTTTGTTTCAAATTACATAACATTTCTTTCGTATTCAACACTCACTATTATATATCAAAATTCTTCGGTAAAAACGAAATCTTCGTGAAATGAGGCTGTTCCACCAAACTCACTCCTTGAGAAAGCCAATCCACATGATAATGTAGAAACAGAGATTTTCATTGGTATAAATACTTCATTCAAACACGTCAATTAGAATATTGGAATTTCAAGCTTTTTGTTAACAGCACTAAATATTTTTATTAATAGCACTTTTTTTCCCATCCCTTTCTTCAAACGACAGTATTATTTATTTTTCGTTTTTTTTTTGACATAATTTTGTATAAATTTGACATAATTTTGTATAATTTTAAAACGAACTTTAAAGTGTTACAAATTTAATCTTAGTATTCCAGTTCTTCTATTAGAAGATTAATAATTCAGTAAACAATATTACAATAGTTCATGTCTAAAAGTGGTCTAAACTTAAAACAGACATAGACTGTCTGAGAAGGGTATGAAGCGATGAAGTATAAGCGACAAGAATATTTACAGAAGCTGAGTTGAGGTTTCTTGATCAAAATATTTGTATGCCTTATTGTTTGAAGCAACTAAGATGGAAAATTTTTTAAAAATATCCATAACAAAATAGAAAAAGTTGTTGACTAAGCCGTTTAACCATCCAACCAGCCAATAGCTCACCTATGGTTTATTCTGCATTTACTCTTGAAATTAGTCCAATGAAATTCAAGATGTAAGTAATCTAAGTGTATCTTATTATCAACACAATACTAGAATTCAAATTAGACGACAAACGCATTTAAATGAAAAAGCTTTACTTTTGTGTGAATCCAATAATAACTATTCATATACAATCGTTACTGCTAGACTAAGTCGGCTTCTTCTTTTGCAATCTGTTAATCGTGATCTTGTAAACGTTGAGTACCACACAGTGAGCATTTAAATAAATAATAATTCTTAGACTAAAAGATTTTAGATTTTTCGCATCTCTTTGTTAAATCTTACAATAAGATGCAAAATTTTTGTATTCATGTGTAATGCTCCTTTTCCTTAAAGTATTGAGGGAAAAAATGTTATAAAATTTACGATTTTCTAACAGGAAATCCTATTTATTTGCTTGTGTAATTAATGCTACCTAAAACAACATTATGGCGCAATGCACTACGTGGTATCGAATTGTATCTAGGTAATAAAAAGCCGAATGACGCAATTAACTTTGGCATATAAGATTTTAACTCGCATGATTTAATCAACAATTATAAAAAAAATTTATTTGCATTGGCTTCTCTCTCTTCCTCTCTCTCTCTCTCTTCTTCTCTCTCTTCCTTACGTGACAAATATGAAAAACTTTAGCACATGGTGATTTTTCGTGAGACATGTAATCAAACAATTCCTACCAAATTTGCTTCTAGCTGGTTGGTCGGTTGAATCAACTCCAGGTGGTCCTTCTCTATCGGTAACTTCGTGACCATTAGGGCCTATGTTAGGAGAATTTGAATCATGATCAGTTTTATTCTCTCATTCAACAAAATACTTATTGCTTTATGTAAAATATAACGCGCGATTTTTAATAATTTGTTAAGCTTCGTTTTAATTGTTCCCTTTTAGCCAGATTCAAATAAAAATCTAAATTTTTGCTTGAAAGAATCTGAGAAGCAGCTTAAAATGCGAAATGAATTATATCAATGTTAGATGTTTCGCGAAAAAATGCCACACAATCTTGACAGTATAAACAAACGACATAAACAGGAGTTGAAGACCTCAGTGCTCAAAGTTTTTATGTCACATTTTTATCAAAAATGAAACTAAACAGTACTCATCCTGTTTCTCTTTATCTACTAAATAAATACGATAAGATACAAAAATACCTAAATACATTTTTAAGCAATTGTTTTTAAAAAATTGTCTTCTTTAACGAATTCAAACTATTTTCATACAAAATTTTCTCAAAAAAAATGTGTTGTTTTCTTTTGGTAGAAATTTTTGGTAATCTTTAATTAAAAAAAAAGTAAATGATATTAATAGCTCTTAGGGTTCAAGTAGCCAATGACACAAAATATAGAATAAAAATTACATAAAACTAATAAAATAAATTTCTGCAATGGGTGCAAAAATAGAATTTATATTAGTAGTAGTTTAAGACACGTAAATAGGCGCTTGCTGTGGAAGTTAACCGTTTTTTGAAGCAGATAAGTTTTGGAAGCGGCTTAAATAAAAATTTTGTTAAAAAAAAATTTGCTTTCACCATAGCAATCAATTTTGATTGAGAAAACTATATGATCATGTAAATTCTCCTAACACGAATTGTTTCACGATTTCAAGTCAATCGAGGTATTAGTTTACAAACTAATTTACAAATTAGCCTGGTTTTTATGAATCACATTTAAAGAGTAAAAGTAACAAGAGCCTGAATCAGGCTAAAAGGGATAGATGCTGATGTGCAATAAATAACGACACCAACAAAACAACAAAAGAAAAAAATAAATAACGCAAAAATAATCAGAATTCAAAAAACAAAAACTTATTTTTCAACTTATTTTCTTTAGACACTTAGATTTCAATAAACTTATGACACCTATTAAGTAAAAGCTTACAATATGCTTTCTTATCATTACTATTACTATTGTTATTATCATTATTATTATTATTACTATTATTATCATTATTATTATCACTATTATTATCATTATCATTATTATTATTATCATCATCATTTTTATTACTATTATTATTATTATTATTATTATTATTATTATTATTATTATTATTATTATTATTGTTATTATTATTATTATTATTATTATTATTGTTATTATTATTATTATTATTATTATTGTTATTATTATCATTATTATTATTATTATTATTATCATTATTACTATTATTATTATCATTATATTTATTATTATTATTACTATTATTATTATTATTATTATTATTATTATTATTATTATTATTATTATTATTATTATTATTATTATTATTATTATTATTATTATTGTTATTATTATTATTATTATTATTGTTATTATTATCATTATTATTATTATTATTATCATTATTTCTATTATTATTATCATTATATTTATTATTATTATTACTATTATTATTATTATTATTATTATTATTATTATTATTATTATTATTATTATTATTATTATTATTATTATTATTGTTGTTGTTGTTATTATTATTATTATTATTATTATTATTATCATTATTATTATTATTATTATTATTATTATTTTTGATACTATTATTATTATTATTACTATTATTATTATTACTATTATTATTATTATTACTATTATTATTATTATTATTATTATTATTATTATTATTATTATTATTATTATTATTATTATTATTATTATTATTATTATTACTATTAATATTACTATTAAGATTGTCATAATTATTGTTATTACCAATATTATTATCATTATTGTTGTTTTTGCTGTTATTATTGTTATTGTTGTTGCTGCTGTTACTGCTGTTGGTATTACTGTTGTTTTTGTTGTTTTTGTTATTGCTGTTGCTGTTGTAGCTGTTGTTGTTGTTAATGTTATATTATTGTTATTTTTATCATAAACATGTTGTAAGTGCAATGTTTTGTTGTTTTTTTTTAATTCAAAATTTAACTAATTCTTTTAGTTAGTTTATTATAAAAGATTTTTATACATGTATAAATTGGTTAACATTTTTTATCAATTCATGTAAAAGTTGAATGAAACTTAATTTCATAAAATAAAAAATTGCAACCGATTCTTTGACTTTTTTTAGTTACAAAGTAGAAACGACAATTTTGTATGAACGTTCTTTATTTCGAACGATTTTGCTTTTAATTTAAATTTAGTGAACTAAAAAAGTCTTAGAGGTTGGTGCAAAAAAAAAAGGCTTGAAATGTGTGCTTACCAGTAACAATAATAAAAATTTTCCGTTCAACAGATTTGTTGGTCCATTGAGCCTTGCACGTGTAATACCCCGCATCTTTTGATGTTGAATTTACTATTGTTAAAATAGAGCTTTTCTTTTCACGAACAATATTAGTTCTTGGTGTATTAGAGTTTAGTTTGTGTTGGCTTCTATACCAAGTAAATATTACTTCGATATCTTCAACGCTAGTTGTCACGCATTTTAAAAGAATGTTATCACCGACAATGACTGCATCGCTAGCAGCTAAAGGTTCAGTTATTGCAATTCCATCTAAAGGCCAAAAATTTTATTGAGGAATATTTTTTTGATTGCTTTTTTTTTTTTTTTCTTATTTTGATAAAACATCTTTCATGTTTTATCTACATTTTCATAAACTTTAAATCCAGCCAATCAAAACAAGAGATAAAAAATTTAAACATTCTATTTTACAAACCTAAAAAATCATTAAAAAAGATATTTAAACTTAAAAAAAATCATTAAAAAGATATTTAAACTTAAAAAAAATCATTAAAAAGATATTTTAGTTTAACTATTTCTAAAAAAACATCCAACGAAAAAAAATATATATAAATGTTAAAAGTATTACGGTATTGAAGAATTATATGACATTTATTTATCTCATCAATTTAAATTGAACATTTATATCACTGATTTTGACACTCGGTTAATCTTAATTTTTGTTGTCATCTGCCTAATTCAATTATTATGTCTTCTTTTTCTTTTTTTTCCATCACTAAAAAAAAAGTAAAAATTCAGTTGATGACGCCATCTGACTATTCCAGCTGGGTGATGACAGCAATTCAAATACGGCTTAAACATACACCACAAATCTTCATTGTTTTAAATAAGCAGGAGATACATTTGGTTTCATTTAACTTACTATTCATAAACGGAGCCCTTCAATTTAACTTACTTTTATCAAAATAACATTTTATGTATTTATATGGATATATAAATGTAAAAAAAAATTTAAACAACGGGAAAAAATATAAATGTAAAAAAAGGAATATAATAGATGTCAAACTAAGTTCCTTACCAGATATTTCTAACGCTCCACCTCGCGTTGCAGAACCTAATCGATTTTTAGCAGTGCATTCGTATATCCCGCTATCAGATAACTTTATATCATTTATTTTTAATGTTCCGGTAGATAATATTGTGTATTTATCACTCATTTTTGAAATGTCTGTGCTATCATTAACTTTTTTCCATGTTATTGTGGGTTTCGGTGCTCCTGAGGGTATGCAGAATATCTGTGCAGATCCTCCAACAACGGCATGAGTGGTTTCAGCGGGGCTTGTACTTAATGGTCCAAACGCAGCAGGTGTTTCTAAAAATTTTTGATATTAGATTCAATAATTTTTAAAAAATATAAGAATTATGATTTTTTTAACTGAAAAAGTTACTGCTAAAATTCTTTTAGATAAAATAGCACATGCAAACAAGGATGTTTTTGTTAAGAACATGATTTCAAAATGACATTTTACGGAGATAATAACATCGCTAACACCCGTTATCGATTTCAAATGAATACAAGTTGAAAATAGTAAATTACCTAATACTGAAAAACGTATCGTCATCATCGCTTCACCGTGTCTATTTGATGCAATGCACTGGTAGAATCCAGAAGATTTGGAGCTTTTTACAGTGATAGTTAAGCTCCCTGTAGTTGATGCTCCATCACTAGGATCCAGTAGTTGTCCATTGAAATACCATCGATACGAGACATCAGGAATACCTGTTGCCACGCATGGAAAGGATATAGTAGTATCTGGTGCGGAAAACTTATTTTCGTCAGGTGTTATCATTTCCGGAGATGCTATGAACAAAGTTCATCATAAAATAACAAAGTGCAAATAATTCTCTTAAAATTTGCTGTAAATAAAAAACTGCATTTTAACTCAATTTTAAAATGCAATATCTTAAACATAAATTTTATTCGTTTAGAAAGTACAACCAAGGTGTATTATTTCAAAAATAAAAAATTTAGGATTTTTTCAATAACTAAGAATTTAAGGAATCTAGATGTGATGAGTGAAAATTCCATAGAAAAAAAAAAAGCATGATTTACTCTAGATAGATTTTTTTAACAACATTTACCTTCTAATTCAACAAAAGCAATTTTTGAGCTAGTTTGGCCATAGACGTTGGTGACTTCGCAAGAATATTCGCCTTTGTGTTGAACGTCAAAGTTGCCGAATTCAAAGCGAAGTCTATTACCAATCTGTTGACTACCTTTTAAAATGGCGTTTGTATCAACCCGACGAAATTGCATATAGGGAACGGGCCTGCAATAAAGAGAGACTTGTTTACGAATGCTAATCAGCATTTGTTCAGCAATTTTCTCGAGACAATAAAAAGTCTCTATTAACTATTGCTCGAAATAACAGCAATAAAAAAAGTTAAAGATTTTTAAACTTTAATAATAAATAGCATGAACTTCTTGCCTTCCAAATGCGATGCACTCCATTATAAAATTTGAGTGCTTCATTGCCGTTTTATCGTTAAAAACCCAAACTGCCGGTGGAACTGCATCTTGAGTTTCTTCTGCAAAGAAAACAGTAAAAAAGAATTTTGCTTTTTAATGAAAAGACGTTGCAGTTGTGAAGAAGAACAGGATACTTACTTTGAACAACTTTAAGGTCGACCGTTCTTTTTAAAACTCTTCTTAACTTGTTATTTTCAACGCTACAATAGTAAATACCGTAATCCTCTTTTGTAGTGTACGAAAAATACAAATCGCCTGCTTCACTAACAGTATAGTGTGAGTCCTCGTCTAATTGTAATGGAAAATAATTTCCTGACAAATGACGCTTTGCCCAATATATATTTTTATCTGGATAAGAATCAGGGGCATTACACAAAAGCACTTTTTTATCTCCTGCCGTAACTCTTGAGCTGCTGTCTTCAGCTAAAAACTCGTTTAAATCTAAATAATAAAAGCGAATACGTTTGATAATGATAATGTTAATAGCAATAATAATAACAATAAAAGTAATAATTTAGCTAACAAAATCTAACTTACAAGGAAATGTTATAAAAGCGGATTTGCTCAAGAGCCCCCCGTGTTGATTTGATATTAGACAACGGTATTTTCCCTGGTCTTTATTACGTAGTGCATTTGAAAGCGTCAATGATCCGTCTTCTGAAATTGATGTCCTATTATTATTATTGTTTATAGGTAAATCGTCTTTGAACCAAGAATATATTAAAGGTTGATCTCCAAATGCCTTACATGTAAGTTTATAATTCAAAGTCTCTACCAGTCCGTTTCCAGGTTCTTGGATAAAGCCCAAGAAGGGCCCATTCGTTTCTGTAAACAGATACAACAAAAAGTAGTACATATGTATTCATCCAAAAATTATTTTATACTAAACTTAAGCTGTCAAATGAGATCGATCCACTCCGACAATAAGCTTTCAACTTGACGTAAGTTTTACGATTCAACGGAAATCTTTTAAAAGTAAAGAGCCTATTTTTCGTTTCCTCTTTAAGTTTTTTTATTATTTCATTTTTGTTGAAAAAAAAAGCCGATAACATATTTCTGAATGTAAACCATATGTCGATTAATTAGAGCAGTAAAACCTATTATCGCTTAACGGCACAGATCCTGCGCAACGCATGTTGTCCTTTAACCTCCTTGTACAAATAAGCAGAAAGCCATACGTATGTATTCATGTAACTGTTAATAAGTTCTTCTTAACCTTTAACTCAACACTTTATAAAACATTTACCTGAAAATGTAAGTAGTATCTTAGTAATTGCGCTGAAAACTATCAGGTAACACTTCAAGATCCATGTCATCCTCTTACATTACAGTGTCAGGTTCTCGTGCAACTAAACAAGAATGATTTTGTCATTTTTTTAAATATCCAACAAAAATAGAATGCTCTAAGAAAAAGTAAACTAAGATTTATAACGTGTGCGAACATGTTTTTTTACACTTTTATTCGATATTACTTTTAGTCATGCATCGAATGCATATCAAAAGTTGATTACAGACCTAGTATTTACAGCAGATCTAAAGATGATTGTAGACCTAAAGTTATTTGTAGACTTAAAATTTTTAAATTTGAAGATGTAAAATTCTACTTTTTATCAAGCTTTACAAAATTACAATGGCCCATAAAACCGGCCATCGTAGCAAAAGAATCTGTTTTGTATGAGTAAATCTACTCTTATTAAAATTATTTCATAGAAGATTAAACAAACTGCAGCTGACACCAATAAATAAATAATGGCAAAACAAATTTAAGTAAAATATTCTGTTATAAAATCTCTGAAGCAAAACATACACACCGATATGGATTCATGATTTCTTTTTTTTTTTTTAATGTTTCTTGTTTACTTTTTATATATATATAACTTCAACCAAAAGCAATTTTTTTATTTCACAGAAAACTAACAACGTAACTTATTTCAGATCTAAAAAGATCTCAGTTAATCTTCTTGCGTGCGCCTTCGTTAAACGTTAAAAAAATAATAATAAAAATTGCAGAATATATAGTTAATTTTAAAAAAACGTAAAAAATAATTCATGTATAACTTCTAAATTGTACGTTTAAGACTAATTTCCTGTCCATAAATATCACTTGCAGAATAAAAGCGTAAAATTTCAGCAATTTCCTTAAAGATTTATTTTCAGAATTTACTCTTGTTAAAGCCGAGTGAAGTACCTCAGATAGAATCAAATCGTGAAAATCTCATTATTACGTCTGATATAGGTATATAGCATAATGTCCTCTAAGGAGAAGAGCTGTTTAAGATGGTATTACAAATGAATGCGTGAATTGCAATATCTATTTAACAATTGGAGTTCAGCAAACTGCAGGCTGCAAATAACCAACTGATGATCCTGGTTTAACTCTAACGAATAGGTTTTACGCAAATACTACGTTTGATTGAAATTTTTGTACTTGCCGTGATAATAGCCGTACAAACGATTGTAAACACATTGAGTTAATTGCCATTCCCGAGCATTTCATTTAATCTGAAAATTCGTTGAAAACTCATCAAGCAGGCATCTTTATGTATCACGTGAACACTTATATCACGGAGAAACCATAGTTTGGTATTTTCTATAGCTTTAAGGAATGCTTCTGTAAATTAAGTATCAAAAGTGGATTTCCTGTTTATATGATGTTCGTCACGATAATTGAGTTGAATACGGTTGTACTACATGCAGTTTATGAAGAATATTGAACAAATATAGTATCATATATTTATTACATATTTATTGTAAATATATAAAATTCTGCAAGGGACTTACCGTCCATAATGAAATTACGTTGTAATAAATTTATGAAAACGAAAATTTGCTTTCTTTCCTTCTCTTAAGAATTTCATCAATTTTTTTCACCCAGGGCAACGTTATGTGGCGTTTAAATATTTATCAATACATGCTATTTATTCGGTGTGCTTCGTACTTGAATGTGAAATTAAGTAAAAAATCTTAGAATATTTTTTTTTTGGTATTTAAATGAATTTAAAAAAACATTTTACACTCACTTAATGTATAATTTATTTGTTCTGTTTCGCTTGTTTCCGCGCTGTTTTTTTATTGGCATTTTTCAAATTTATTCCCAGTTGTTCTAATAACCTTTAAATTTAGAAATTAAGCGCGAGGCTCCAAATATAAGTAAATAAACAAAAACCTTTGTTCTTTTAACAAAAGCGTTAAGATGGATACAGACTTTCTAATATGAAATTTTTCAGCTTTCGGCGTTGTTTCAGTGCGCTGTTAAATGTTACAAATTCCGTGGCTAACCACTGTGTTTTGTTTAATCCAAGACTTTCGAATGCCAATGAAGATTGTTTTCTAAAATTTAGTGAGTAAATTAAACAATACGATGAAGTGATTTAAAAGTAGATTTAAAGCTGTAAATTTTATCTAAGTTAAGAATCGTGATTCTACTCAAGACTGAATCTTTTCAGGCAAGAGGATTAAATGCGATAAAGGTAACGGTTGTCTGTCAACTGTACGTCTGTTCCCGCAGGTAACCGGTTGTTTAGGTAGCTGTTTTGTGTTTCAACAAGTAAATGACGCCAAGATAAATTTATCGAAAATTCGAATAAAAAAATTATTCTTC
Organism: Hydra viridissima; assembly: GCF_058129835.1. Lineage (NCBI taxonomy): Eukaryota > Metazoa > Cnidaria > Hydrozoa > Anthoathecata > Hydridae > Hydra > Hydra viridissima. The sequence continues at coordinate 6,210,516 of NW_028324312.1, forward strand.
GTCAAAATAACACTTTTCCCTCCCACTCATCCCGCTTATTCCTTACATCTTTCTCTTTTTTTTCTTCGTCTTTCCTTAAGATGTCAGAATGCCACGATTTTTTTTTTTTTTTGTCAGCTAACAAATAAATTGTGGGAATACTCTAATACTAAAAAAGAAACATGGTGGCTGCAGAAGTTCACATTCGCGGTGTGAATGTGAGCAAAAATGTTAGCCAGAGGGGGGAGCAGTAGCTCACTTGAGTAATTCAAAGATTCATACGAAATCACAGACTTTTCATTTGTATTAATCAAACTTATTTAAAGATTAAAAAACCAATAACAGCCACAAAAGCTACAAGCTATTTTTTTGTATTTTATTGTAAGTATTTTTTAATATTATCATTATTGTTATTTTACAATAAGTATTATTGTTATTAACTTTTTGTTTTGATAAATTGTATAACTGTAATTACATTTTTATTAATTAGCGCTGTAATGCCGAGTTATCTTTGTTATAAATATACAGTGGATTGTTACAAAAGAGCTAATATAGCTCCGGTTACATCATAAATATTTGTTTTACAAATACGTTTATAGCGTTATTTTATTTATTTATATAGACTTTTAGGAGAATTTTGTATAATAAACAAGAAGTCGTTAGCTTCTCTCAATTTCCCCCTTATCGCTCCATTTTAGAAAAAATTCCTTTATTAACTAAAAATAAGGCGCCAAAAAGCAATAATTAAAAAAAAAAAAATGTAATGTGTTTACTTTAAACAAAAAATTATTTATAGATTTTTAACACTTCATAATACAAATTTTCTATCTGTATCATTTTCGATTGATTTTGGAGAAAAATTATTTGATACCGATTTTTAGACAACAATGGCTGATTAAATGTTAGAAGTCAACGTATTTTTAGTGTAGAAGCGTATGATGTTATTGAAGATAAATTTGCTTTGTCCATTTTGACAAAGAATTGCCTATGCACATTTTGAGACTTTTATTGTATTTTAATTTGGACAGACTTAACGTAGTTTAAAAAAATGCACTTTAGTATGTTCAATTAACTTTAGGTTAATGACTCGACTAATAATACTAAAAAATCTAATGAGCAAAAAAAAATTAGTTTTAAAAGAAAGCCAATCAGAAATCTTACATAATTGCAGCTTTTCTCACATGTGCTTTAGCCACTTCATTGATGCGTCACTTACCCAAGTATTTCCAATTTACATAAAAACTAAAAAACGTTTACCGAAAATTGGAACTTTGCAAACAAGCTGGTCTTTTGTAATATTTGTACTATTATTATAGAGATTCAATGTTTGAGAACGTATCAATTGAGCGACAGATCGAATGGGAGAAATATAAAGCTTTTGCGACCTCATACTGATTTTTACAAACTCCAAGTAAACACAATTATAAAGATAATGCTTCAAAATACGCAAATCCTAAAAAGGGTGGAAAAAACTCAAATACTTTTCAATCAGTTATATTTTATTACAAATTTTGTTTATTGATAACGCAATCATAGAGTGAACTATAATCTTTCTGTCTGAGAAATTTTTAAATCACTGATTGCAAATATTCCTTTTTTTTTTTTTACTCGCATTTGCTCAAACCACTTGAAAAAACTCAGCAGTTTCAGAAAGATTAGTGATTCAAAATACGAACACATGTATCGGACTTTGTTATAAAAGTATTTGCTACTTTTCTCGGGTTTCGCAAAACTTTACGATAGCGAATAAAAGTAAAACAATGGAACTTGTTATAGCTGCAGCAGACCTTACAAGTTTTGAGGGTGCATGAGAGCACGGTTGTTGTTCCGTTTCTTGCAAAAGCAGTCTCTCGGAAAATGGAATAGTGCAGAGAGTAATTTAAAGTTTAAAGAAAATTATGAACAAAATTTTAATTTTTAATTTTTATAAACTCAAAAAGACTTACTTGATAAGCATTCATCACAGCAAGATGTATTATAATTCAGCAACAGATTTTAAACAACGTATTTAGCAAATTAATGTGCACAACGACAAATCGTATTCCATGTGAACTGATTTTAGGCGCTTGAACCTTTATTTTGCGTAGTATACTGAAATACTGCAACATAATATTGACTTAAACACTTGCCGAAAGATTGAGTCTTTTTGTGCGAAAACAAATATAAATATAATGTTCAATCAATGTCAGTGCTGTATGTGACAATTGAAAGACTTGTCGATTGCGGTATCAAGTTCTTTGTCAATCCGAATAGTTTCTGGGCTGCATATATATATTTTTTTTAAGCGGAAAGGAAAAGAGTTTTTATCGTAACATTAAGTTTAAAATATTTTTTAAAATTAAGAAAGTTATTTTAAAGATGAGATTTATCTTGCAGTTAACATAAACATCGTTATCAAATAATTATTAACAGTTTGTTGTTAATGGTAGATAATGACAGAATTCGATTAACTAGGAAAAATAAAACAATTATTTTATTGTAATTGTCCTTATAATACCGTTTGTCTTAATCGTGCCGTTGTTGTCAAATGTAGTTGCTTTTGCTGCAGGTGTCTCTATCGTTAGTATACTTTCTATCGCTGCTGCTATCGTTAGCATCCTTTTTTAGGTTCGTTAGTACCGTTTTTGCTATCGTTTTTATCTCGTTTAGGATCGTTAGAATCATTATTGTTATCGTTTTTATTTTTGTTTGAATCATTGGTTTAACTGCCAAGGTTTTCCTTTCTTTGTTTTTAGGGTGATTATTATCATTAAGTTTTTTTAAATCAAAAAACAAAATTACGTACCTTATTACTATTTTTCACAAGATAAGATTTCTTTTATACAGAAACTCATAACTTAATAAAACAATTTCTAAAGCTGTACCCTTATCAATCTAAGCGGGTAGGAAGACCATATAATATAGGTATTAACATTTGACAGACAATAAAAAAATGTTCAACACTAAAGTTTTTTAATATTCCAGCAGAGTTAATCTGCTGAAATATTAACTTATGTGTTGCCGACTGTGATGTAAACATATATATATATATATATATATATATATATATATATATATATATATATATATATATATATATATATATATATATATATATATATCCTTTTTCTCTTTTCATCGTAAGGTACTCATTATCAGAAAAATCTTTCTGATAAAATAGAAAATATTTTCATTTTAAAGTTGGCTCAGTTAAAATTAAAAAATAAATAACCGGCAGCCATTTTTATTTGTTATAAAGAGTATTTTTGTTCCCATAATATTTTTTTCATTTCGTTTAAACATTTTTTCGTTTAGACATTTTGTATAGGAAAGCACTGTGAAACTTGTGTTTAATTATAAATCGTCGATATTAATTGAATTATACATATTTTTGATTATCAGCAATTCAACAATCAAATAGTTATTAATATTCAAGCTTATTGTAAATAAAAATTTGTTTGAGATGAAAAAAAAAAAAGAAGTTTTTTTAGTGAATGAAAACATGTAATATGAATTTGAAATTGACGATTGAACATCGAAAATTTATTCATAATTTATTCATAATTTATTTTTAAATTAGTTTGTTTTCTCTGTTCAATCATAATCATATATTCTAATATATATTCTCAATGATGCTTAATTTAAACACACAAAGCAAACAAAGTAAAAATTTGTGAATTTGATTAACATTTTTTGTCTGTAAGTTACAATTAACAAACTTGTTGGAGTTTTTTTCGAAGGTAATTCGCTTTTAAAAACTCCTCAAAAAGATTTTTGAATATGTTAAATTTTTACGAGTACAACGCAAAACTTGTAAATTTGTTAGCTGAAAAGTAAAATCAATGATTTCACAGCGGTTAAAATCTGTAATAGAAAGTTGCTAATAGTGCGCGCTTTCTTTTTAAAACAATAAGACATTTATTGGTAGCAATCCGCGAATATTAACGTTACGACTAAAATTTATTTGTTGATGAAAGGTCCATTTGTTTTAGAAAATCTTCTTCGATTCCTTACGCTATTAAAAAACACCGACACACGAAATACAAATATTTGTAGTGACTTGCGCATATATGATAAATGACTGTTAGTAAAAATGACGAACAATGGCTTTCTCGCATTTCTGCAGAGCAATATTTTAGATAAATAATCGCCTTAACTAATGTCGTGCAATATATATATATATATATATATATATATATATATATATATATATATATATATATATATATATATATATATATATATATATATATATATATATATATATATATATATATATATATATATTCAAGACATATTCAATAACACATTTAAAAAATATAAAAAATATAAACATTAGCTTTTATATTTTTTTATGGCCGAACGTTTTCGAAATGTTTCTCACTATCAGTTTTGATATAAAACCTCCTTGTTGTGACGTTAAGCGTTAAAAATCATCTTGAGAGCTATTGAACTGAATTGAGAAACAAGTATTAAATTAAGAAAAACAAGTATTAAATTAAGAAAAACAAGAAACAGTGTTCATGAATAAACAGCTTAACGTTTACGAGAAAGCAGTAGCAATTTTAAAAAAGGGGTAACTTTGGCCACCAAAAAATGATGGTCATACTGAATAGTATATGACGTATCATTTAAATACATGATCCAAAAAATCTCAACCTTCGCGTTTAATTCAAACGACAGACAAACAAACGGTAGACAAACAAAGTTGTAATTCCAATCCCTGAGATATTAAACGAATAAACCAATCACAGCAGGAAAAAAAAGTATCGAATCAAAACCAGCATTTTACGGTATTTTCTACAGCGTGTTGTCTTTTTTAGGGGCGCCAAGCTTAAGTGTTCAGGAAGTGATCAAATAATATAAACTCACAGTGATATCTTTAAACGTTATCTTAAATGGTATCTTTTCGTGGCATCTTTTAAGTATCTTTTAAATCACATTATCTAAGTACATCTTAAATTGGCATCTTTAAATGAAAAGTTTTTTAAAGATTTTTTTGCGCGCAGTGTTTCATTTTGCGACATTCGTTTTTCCCTTAAGGATAAAGCTATTCTTCTCAGTTCGGAAGGTACAAATTAAGGAATAATTTATAAATAACTTATGTAGAAAAATATAAATCAGTTAATCCATGCATATTTCTTACATAATATAAAATAAAAACGATTTTAAATTTCAAATTGAAATCATCTTCGTTAGTTTAGAAACCTCTAAAAAAAACTAAAAAAAAACTTGTTTCAAACGACTAAAAAAAACTTAATCTTACGCTGCATAAAGAACTGGCATTTTTTTACAATAAAAGTAACACGAACAAATAATTTTTAAAATGGCTTCTTAAATGAAAACAGCGTTATCTTGGCATATCTCATTTGTTAAACTGTTATCGATTCAATCTTAATTAACAATTTTTGCGCTACAAAGCTATCGGAATACACAATTTGCAGAGGTTTTTGCGCCTCAAAGCTATCGGAATACGCAGAATTTCCAGAGGTTTTACATTTTTTTACCTTGAAACAAATCAACTTACTTACAAAAAAAAATTCAAAGCCAAACATCAACTTTGAGATGGATACATCCTCTTTGTAGAAATTTTTTTTTTGTCCTCTCTTATTTTAATGAATCTCAACCGTTTACTTTTTGTAACATCTACGTAATGAAATCGAGGTTTAAGTGATGCAAAGTGCAAAAGTCGTGTCGTGCAGTTTTCACCGAGAATAAGGCTATCACATTCAATTGAAAAACAGATCAGACTTACAAGTAAAAAGACCAATCCTATACCGGTACTAAGGTTAGCTTTCATGATCTGCCCACCTTTCAAAGGAGGTAGATATATAAGTACCATATGTTTTACTTTATGCTCTTCATTTTTAAAATCTTTGAACTATTAAATATCTTTTAAATATCTTTTAAATATCTTTACAAGCGTCTAAATGTATATATAAATACGCCCAAGAAACCAAAGTTTCGTAATACTGATATTGATACAGATATGGATCAGTTAAGACATTAAAGGATCATCCTTAAACTACAATAACATACTGGTTGTCTTTTAAACAAACTTTTAACAATAAACAAATACCTGATGCAATATTCCTCAAAAGTTTTTTTGAAAACCGCACGCCATAACAATAATATTTCTTCGGTGTTATATCGCAGTAAAAGTACAACTTACAATAATGTAAACTCAAAATTTCATTTAAACAACGACCCGTACGATAAAATTTTAAGCGCTTCAACTATGACTGTAGGCCATTCATTGGTTTATACTTGATAAGGGTTTTAGTTTGAAAAAATTTAATACGACGATAATACTATGACAATACTTAATACTAATCTAGCTATTTCATAACGTCACGCGCGAATTGTGAAATACAATAGTGATGAACAGTAATGAATGGTCGGATTTCAAGATTTGCATTACTGAAAATCCTATATTACCCTTCGGTACGTGCTACTGCTGCGGACTGAACTCAACTCGCTTAACCAAGCTAAAAGGAGTTCATTTCATTAAGTTGTTTCTTTGTTAAGAAGATTGTGATAAGGCACATTATTAATTGAATTTTGTTAAAATTATTTCGTCAGTTAACAATCAAATGCTGAATCCCTGGATCAAACACGTGTTTATTGTTAGAAACGTACCAAATAAAGAACTCAATTAGGTGCGAAAAAAAGGTTTATTTTGTGTTTTGCTTTAATTTAGTTGTGGATTTAGTTCTTCGCTTTATAATTTATGCGTTAAAAGGTAACAAACATTTATTTATGCATTAAAAGGTAACAAACGTTAATTTATGCGTTAAAATGTAACAAAAATGATTAAAAAATTTTTGGCAAAAAATATTTTGTTTGTCTTCATTTTATATTGAAACTTTCATTTTCCGTTTTTTTTATTTATTTTCTTTATTATTAGGAACTTTGATTCTTTCAAATTGAAAGGTGATTTGGGCCCATTGATTTTAAAAACAGCTCTCAAATTAAGTCTATTTTCTGTGGCACATAAAACAGGAAGCGTTTATACCTGATGTTTTTTTTTCCGGAGATTTAACTGCATCAAAATATTTATACCAATAAAGACAATTATTTCAACCACAATGCGAGCGGCTTGAATCTATTAAGAAACTTGAATAAGCGTAGAAAGAATTCTAATTCTAAAAAAAAAAAGGAGACGATAGTTATGTTGCGAGTAAAGGTTTTGTAAATTAGTCGGTAAGTTATGAAAGAGCTAGATTAGTGGAAATACGTAACTATCAATTGAAAATTGTTTAATTCGTTGATAAAGTTATATATCATTAGTGGGCATGATCAAAGAAATGGAAAGTAAGGGGAGGCTAAAAAGTAATAAGAAACCTTGAAAACACTGGAACCTAAATGAAAACATGCAACTAAATGAAGAAACTGGAGACAAACTTAATGACAATAGGGAACCTAGACGTAAATATGTCGTTATGGTTACTATAGTAAAATAATACAAAATTTTCTCGATAAATACAAGTTTACAATGAGCATTTAATGTTTTTATCTGCTTTTGCCTTCCTTTTGATTTTATAATGCTAGTAGTTTTCGAAGCCTTTCTTACAAATATCAGTGATCACAAACGGGTAAAGGACAACTTTGTAGATATCCGATTGATTTTATAGCCAATTAAAACTCCTAACTTTGGGAGGATAAGCTCTGGCAAATCATCAATGTTTTAACTTTCTGATTTTACCGCTGTTAATACTAAAAAAATTGAAGAAAACGCGAATGTGAAATGAAAAACAATGGAGTCGACAAGAGGATGAAATGAAAAACGGTCAGAAAAAAAAAACATTTTCTATGAAGTTTAACTTATAATTTTGTTTATGCTTAAAACATTTTTAGATCTTATGTTATAAAATAATAAGATAATATAATAAAGATAAATAATGAAATGAATAATTTGTAAAATATTTGTAAAATTTTATATTTAAACATTTTCTACTTACGTTGCGTCACAATTATTGTGTCATCTATTACCGTTTCATCATTTAATGTGGGAAGAAAGAAGAGAAAGGGGGAGGGTGAACCAAGGTCGTAATTACATTGCGGTATCTTGTTTCAATCAAGTTATTTATTACAAAAAAGTAATTAAAGAAATTGTGTAAAAAGGTCCAGCAGCTCTTAAATATGTTAATTTCACGAAACTATATTTTGATTATTTGAAATCATTGATACAAATATGTTTTTATTTTACATTTATATAAATACATTTAAAAAAAAAAACTAACTAAAAGCCCACAAACGCTTTAAAAGTTAAAGCTGCGTGTTTTTCCAACAATTTTTTTGTATTCTATTGCGTCACTCACTTTTAAGTTGCGTCATTGAACACATGAGTAACGGATGAAACGTTTTAGATTTCAAAATTGCTACGGAAAATACGTTTTATTTGCTTGAAATTTCGTCTAAGAATGTTTTTCAAATTAAGTTTAATAATTCATATTAAATAACTCATATTAAAAGATAAAGCATGCAAAATGATGGAGTAGCAAGCATTTGCGCTGCATTTTTTCAAACGCCAACGAAACGAAGACAACAAAAGGCAGATAATCTAAACTTCTTGAAACAATAAAATAAAAATCACTAGCAACACAGCAACTGGACGGCGCCGAGACACCAGTCGTTATATCGAACAATACGTAGACAACAGCTCATAAATTGCAGTTTGCATAAAAGTCCAGTTACTGTTGATCGAACCAAGTAAAATGAATTTAAAAACAACAACAACAGCAACAATAAAAGCAAGTTTGATATTTAAAGTGATTCAAGCAAACCAGAAAGTAATAAATAAATAAATATGAATAAATGTAAGTATTACTAAATGTATAAATAAATTTATGAATAAATGTGGAGAAATATAACAAAAATGATGTTATTTCAAAAACTTCTTGATGTAGTTGAAGAGTAACCAACAAAGACAAAGTAAGTTAAACATAAAAATTTACAATTAACTTTAAATAGAACCAATTCATAATTTTGTTTCCAATGCCCTAATTATGTACCTAACGTAAACACTCAACGTTAGGCGTCCAATAAAAAAGTTTAGATCATAACATTTAAAGTTTATTTTCCAGGTGCGGAATCCAGGAATTCGTAACTGTGTGGCCAAATTTTATTTTCACGTTTGAAATTTCGATAAAGGTCGATATTTTGATTTTTTTTTTTTTCATAGCCTTTATTGATTGAATAAAATGTCGGTAACGTATAATAAGAACCGTTGTTGCCATGGTAGGAATCTCTACAGTCAAAATCCGTAAATTACCACAGACAAAAAAATTTTTAGGGATATTTCTTAAGCGAAAACACCCTAAACATTGCCGCAATGGCCACCCCTTAGATCCACGCCTGTTTTATATGTATGTACTATTACCCCGCTTATCCTCAATTTATCTACTATTACCCCGCTGGTCCTCAATTTACCAGTTATAATAGTAAACACATATGAAAAGAAATTATTATCTTAAATTTTTCTCAAATTTAATCCAAAAATATTTCTAAAAATTCCAAATTCACTCAAAAATCTAGAAGAATCGACCATGGCTCACAACAAATGGTTGATGATCAAGCAACTTGGTATTATCTTGAAGTTGTGAAAGAAAATCTTAATATCATTGAAGTGCAATAAGACGTGTTACAACCTACATTTTTAACAAACCGTTGACGTTGAGAAGAACTAAATTCTAAACCTCATCATGAAGCCATGTGTTTATTGGGTTTAAAAACATCTTTTTTTTAGATTTATTTTCGTTATTATTAGTAACCATCTTTAATTTTAGCGACAAGTGAGATATCGGTTAAATAGCTCACTATTTAACCGATATCTCACAATTACTGAACAGTCTGTAAAATAAATTAGATTTCTCATTCAATATATACAGCTTCCGATAAATATAGCTATTAATAACCTTGAATAACAAGAGAAAACTAAGTTCTGCTTATTTTACAAATGTTAAAAACAGAAAAATGCGTGTTATCTTTTTATGTCTAACAAAGCGCTTAAGGATATTTATAAGTTTGACAAGTTTGATAACGCTGATCATTTATTTCTGAAAAAAGACTTCAGAAACAAATGGTCAGTCTTGTCGAAATAAACGAAAGAGGTTGCAACAGCTCTACTGAACAATGCAAAGGCGTCGTAATGGTGTTTGACCAAACTTATGGTGAAAAGTGTTCTCATTAAGGAAATTTGGGGCGAGATGTAGATGAAGCTGTATCGATTTTCTTTAATGATCTTAGTAAAAATATGTCGCTGACTATATTGTTAAATTTTGAGTAATAATCCAATTTTTGGATGAGTTCTGAATTTTCAAGCTTTACAGGATGTAAATTATATAGGATTATTTACTGAAATATTTTATAATAATTTTTTAGCTTTTTTTTTTTTGTTACGTCACTACTTCTTTTTTTTTTTGTTACGTCATTGCTTCTTACAGTTAAAACAAAAATGTTTATGCTTTTCGAAAAATCTTCAGCTATAAATTTTCTTTTTTTTTTTTACGTACACTTGATACAATCTTCTTACGCTTGATACATTCTTTTTACATTTGTATCGTACTTTTTACACTTGTTTCATTGATACCATGCTCTCTTTTCTCTTTGTGTAAAAATTAGTTTTTCGATTAAATTTGTATTTAAAAGTGAAAAAATTTATCACTAAACTCTGGTTATTTAAAACTTATTTACATTACTTGTAAACAAGTTTGCACAATAACTATTGGCAGTTTTTTTAACATCCTCATTTTTCATTTATAGCTTTTTAATTTTTTTTTTATCTTAATTTGCTTATTGTAATCGTAAATATTTAGTAAAAGCAATTTTGTTTTATTGTACATAGAAAAATGTCATGCATTCTCACAACGATCAAGATCTTCCAGACCTCGCAATGACTGTTCAAGATTTCCAATTTCAATATAAACTCGAACCGATGTTAACATTTCACAAATAATATTAATAAAATTGATATTAACTAATGCTAAACTAATATTACATAAACTCGAATTTATATTTTTAGATAACTATTACTATTTTAAATAAACGGTTCTAACAACTGTTATTTTCCTTAACATTATTTAAAGTTATTATTTTAAAACAATTGATCGTTTTTTTTATAAACTTTGTTCCAGATCTTTTTAGTTCCTATTCAACTGAGTAATTTTTAGCAGTACTGGAATTAAGATCTATTTAGTACTTAGTCTTATAGTTACGTTTCAAATACTTTTAGTAGACTTTGGAAACATTTAATATGGTTTAAAATTTTTATGTTCTGTATACGATCCGATATCTATGTTACGATATTTTTTATGATGATTAATATGCTATAAAAACGTTTCATACAAACAAGTTTAGACAATGATTCGGATGTACTCGTCTCTTCACTCCTTAAAACCATAAAAACTTGTATTATGTGCTTTTTATGAGTAACTAAAAATAATCCTTCAAAGGAACGGGAAATAAAAGAAAACCTAATCCCTAATAAAAAAATTCCATCAAAGACCAAAGAGAACTCATTGGACGGACTTAATCATACTTAGAATACTTTTAATTCCTCGAAGATCAAAGAAAACTTATCATAATCCCCAAATACCCAAGAAATGTAGAATATACAATAAATACAAATGGTCCCTAAAGTATCAAAGAGCGATCATTGGAATCTTTAAAACATTAGAAAAGTCTAGAGATTAAAGAGGATTCATTAGAATCACTAAATATATAAGAGAAAGGCAAACAATTGTTTAATACTTGTGAGGTTTTCACCTCTTTGTCATGGGAAATATTGCCATACTTCCACTCAAACTGCGCTAATGAATGAAAACGCTACCTTTAAAAATGCCTGAGGAAATATTTCAACAAGATCAGCTTTGCAAACATCACGAAGTTTAAAAACAAAATAAGCAAGTATGTGAAAAAACACCAATCAACATGCAGAAACATTGTTACAAAAAAAAAAACACCAATCAACATGCAGAAACATTGTTACTCAATTCGTATTTGTAAATATCCGTAGACATTTGGCGGTTGTACGCTTTAATATTATCTTTCTTTTTTGAACTTGCAGCTCTCTACAAATCCTTGTAAGTTATTTTCTATACCTTGCATTAAAGTGTAATATCAAATGTCGCTCAAAGTAAACAAGAAAAGAGAAGTCAAAAAAATAAGAGTACGAATTTATGAAAGAAATTTCGTCAAGAAGCGTGAACGAAGTAAATAATTAAAGCAAATGAAAATGTTAAAACAAATAAATATTGTGTTTGTACATTTGCACGCGGAGATCCTGTAAATCCTCTGAGTGATGAAGAGTAGGCATTAAAGCAAACTACATCAAGCTTTAAAACAATGAAATGTATCTCAACTTTTTAAGCTAATTAGGTGTCATTAAACTACAAACTTAATTAGGTGTCGTTAAATCCATTCTAAATAATTTCTATTTAAGGCATTTTAAAATCCTCTCCATCAAATGAAAAACTAGTAATTACTTAAAATATAATATTTATGGTATTTTTTTGTTGTTGTTAAACATCTCGTCAGGTTAGAACTATTTTGTTCTACCTCCCGTTTTAAACGTTGAAAGAAAGTTTTTGAACTTTTCTGTAAGTAAAAATTACTTAAAATTTTGCTATTACTTTTTTAAGAAAGAATAACCTATTCTACAAATAATTTATATCTAAAGAAACTATTTAGAAAAAAAAATTTTAAAAATAAAATGTATTTTAAAAGTAATCATTACTTAGTAAAATCAACAATTCATTTTCTCCCAACATTTAAAATTAGAGATAAAATAATTCTAACCTGACGATTTGGCATTTAGCGTCATTGCTTTGTCTATATGACTTTTTGCCTCAATGACTGAGATATAGTAGCAGCATATTTATTGAATTGTGACCTTTTTTTTTTGTTTACTTTTTTTTTTTTATTATTACTATTATTATATTTTCATTACTAATATCTAATTTTTATAAAGACTATAACAGTGTGAAAAAGATGCTAAAACACATTCACTATAGTCAACGCCAACTTGCGGATTTTAAAATGATATTATTCTTAATAGAATAATACTTTGCGAAGGCTTACACTAACCATTACCGGTGTTGTGCTAATTATATCGTCTAATAGACGAAGACAAGACTGACCTGCGAGAGAGGTACTAAACACTAAAAAGTATCACCACTTGTTGATTGCCAACAACTTCTATATCAACCATTAACGAACTTAAGAGGGTGAGGAGGGGGGAAGGTTAACTGATTTGCTATAAAGCCTATTTAAGGTATCAAAAATATTTTCTTTGAGGTCCCTCATCAAAAATTCAGCTTTAAGTACAAAAGATTTTTTCAATTTATGAATAAGTATGCTACCTTTCACTTGAGCATCAAGTGAAAAGTAACAATTTATTGATAGATTGAAAAAAATTATAAATTAAATACAGGTCTGTAGCTATAAATGGAGGGAAGGAAGGGAGAAAGAACTAGATGGGTGATTTTCCCTCTTTTCGTAAAAGAAAATTTTGAGTTTTTGATCATTTGACTATTGTCACTATTTAAAATTCTATGTAACAAAATATTCTAAGAAATAATTTTCTTTAGTTTTTTTTATATTTTTCATGAACAAAATTTTTATTAAGAAAATAACTTTCTTAATAAATAAAAATAATAAAAATAATTTTTATTAAGAAAATAACATTTTTTTAATAAAAATTTTGTTTATAAAAAATAAAATTTTGTTTATAAAAAATAAAAATTTTGTTTATGAAAAGAACTTAACAACTTTTCCCATTATTTTCCATTAATTACCGCTTTTTTCAAGTAATTTGCTTGTGATGTTTGTGAGACGCCTTTAAACATTGCCATTCTTCCATTTAAAATGGTAGCGAATTGCTTCTCCCTGTTTTTTTACTGAAAAAACCCAAGTCAATGTTCTTATCTTTGTAGAAAGGACCTACATATCGAAATGTATTCTTTGTAGAAAGCACCTACATATTAAAATGTAATCTTTGTAGAAAGGACCTACATATCGAAATGTATTCTTTGTAGAAAGCACCTACATATTAAAATGTAATCTTTGTCGAAAGGACCTACATATCGAAATGTAATGTATAACTTCACTGTAACTATTACCCCATAATCTTCCACCAAGGTTGTGTAATGATTCCTAAATAACTAAATATTTCCTTCAAATGTTGGCTTCAGAGATTTTGACCAAAACAATCGTTAACAAGATGTTCTAAAATGCAAAATCTTCTTCGTGGCTTTAATTGGACTGGAGACTGGAGACAAGTTTACTTTGCCCAACTTTTCAATATTTTTTTCTGCGACCACTTATGATACATTCCTAACTAAATTTGCGATGCTGTAATTATTTTCAACTTTTTAAAATATTTTTGGTTTAGCTATTATTTCTATTTCTTTGAAGATATGATTTGTTGCGCCTTCCATCAGACGGAAGTTTGAAGGAAAACTTATGGCTAACAACTGGATCACTATCATGCAAATAGAAGAACTTCATCTATACAATTAAAATATTCTTTATCTTTAACTTTTTTTGATCCATCTAAATTAAACTTTTTACTGTTAAATCTTAGCGACCCAAGTGTAAATGATACTTTCATAGATGTTTTCTTGACATTGGATGATTTAATGTCTTCATACTTTCTTCTTTTTAATATCGCCATATTTTCTTCTTTCGTTGTATCATTACAACTAATGGGGGAAATTTTGTAGGTTATCGCTTTGTCAATAAAGTGCTTTTACAAGAATCACTAATCGGCTTAGAATAGTTAGGATTGTTAGTGTTACATTTAAAATTTATCCAAGTATTAACCCAGAGTATACTAATACTAGGTTTGTTGTTATTTTTTTTTTTAGCGCTGCAAAACAAATTGTTTTTGTTTTTCTCATGTTTGTTTTTAAACGAATTGATTGTATCTAACAAATAAATAAATGCAAGTACAAATATAATGCACCTAATTGTACTTTAAATACCAATTTACAATAATAAACTTATTACACTTCAACTTAAAAAAAGTAAAATGAAAATACGCATTCACATGATTAGTTTCAAAAGTTTTCACCAAAGGATGAGCTGCGGTGTGTAAACACAAAAATATCTTTGAAGGTTGTTAAAAAATAATAATACTAGATTAGATTCATATTTCACTTTTGATGGTTTCGTATTTATAAATAAGGATTATTATGAGGTCCCACATTTTAACAAATTTATTATTGCAGGATTTTTTCGAAAATTTTGCGATTTTTCAGTTGCTGAATGATGTATTTGTAACAATTCTAAAAAGGTATGGTGCAATGGTATGCCATTTCATCCATCTTAAACCTGGTTCAACATGGATATGTTCAGTCTCAAAATTCCTATTAATCACTGAAACGTCATCAAGTTCAAATTTTACAAAAATGGGTTTTAATTTCTAATTCAAGCAAAATCAGCCCTAGTTAATGATCTTTTAATAGTAAAATACTGCGAATTAACATTTGATAAAATATTATGCATAACCAACCGCGCATGCGTCTCCAAGGGCTATACGCGACCGAACTGCTCGAGCAGTAACTCAAAAAGAGAAGGCTGGCTTCAAAAGGTACAACTGTTTGCTATTTTATTACTAAAGCTGCTTTTATTGTTAAAGCTGAACCAAACAAAAACAAGATGAGTTATCTAATTTTGATAATTTATTTTGAGATTGAAAAAGGATCTTTGTTATTTTAGGGTCCAAAAATAAAACACGGCAACAAAAAAGATTACAAAAAAAATTCTAAAAATTTAAAATTTCTGACAACCACAAACAAAATTGTTAACGTCACCCAACATCAAAGGTTTACAATCAAAAAAGAAGCAATAACAGCACGTGATTCTGTCGTTAACACAATATTTGAATAGAGTTTACAGTACAAAGAAATAACATGGTTTACGTATACAAAAGAATATTCTTTAAACATTATTTACAAGTTTATAAAATGATTTTTTTTAAATTCGTTTTTAACTTAATATTCCCTACATATATATATATATATATATATATATATATATATATATATATATATATATATATATATATATATGTATATATATATATATATATATATATATATATAGTTGCGCAAAAAAGTAAAAACATATATATTAAAACGAAACTAAACTTTATATAATTTCTTACACACACATATCTATACCAACATTACACATGTCAAGACCGTCGAAGTTTTAATGGACTGGCGGAGCATAACAAAAAAGTGCACCTTAACCGGGCAGCTTTCGGGCGGAGCTAAATTTGTTCTTAATTCATGAAACGGGAAAAAGTGAATATAAGAAAGAGTCATTATTTCTAAATTCAGATTTCTTAAAACGCGAAATCAGAAAAATATTGCAAAAATGAGAAAGGACGCATTAAAGTTGCGAAAAATAATTGGGGTGCGTATGCCCCACCTAGTTCCGACGGCCCTAGTTATTTATAAATGTGTTTTAAAGTCGCGTTTATTCAAACTTAAAATGCTTTTTTTTCCATTTCAAAATCTCAAAGTACAAAGATAAATCCGACAAATACCAGTAAAGGAAACGGATTCAATCAAACATCATTTTTTCCATCAATTGCCGTAAAGTTTCTACATAACGGTGATAAGATTACCGGAAAGATTGCGAAGAGTTTAAGGAAGAATTTGATATTCTCTAAAGCGAACACCAAATAAAAACATAAATTCACATAAACGAAGAAAAAAAAAAAAAAAAAAAAAAAAGAAAAGAAATTGTTAGTACAGAACAGAAATGCTTCAAAATTTTACCCTGACGTTAGTTCCACGTATATCACCGAGCTCAACAGAGCACGTTTCACAGACGCGAACTGGATTTTTGTTAGACGCAATCACAGCGCTATATTGGGAACACGTACTGCAGAATATCAATCTACATAAATATCTCAGTTAAAAATAAAAATACAGCTTCTAAAACTGAAAAAAAAAACATAAAAAAAACAAAAACCAAATTAACTACTGAAATTTTAAGAGACAAAAACTCAAAACCGATAAACAACTTTTCATATTTTTATCACGTGATTTTTAAAAACTTATTTCTATTTATATGATCGATCATGTGATGGCCTTTGATCATGTGTTATATGACCGATGAAAATATAATTTTTCACTGTACACGGAACACCAGCAATCGGTTTGTCAGAAATTTTACATATTAAAGCTATAACTAGTATTTTTATTCTAAAAAAAAAAAAAAAGATTATTACCCACAATTCCTGCAATGATGCTATAAAAAAAAACAATTTTCTTTTACAAAAATATATTTTATACAAATTTGAAAGTAATTCAATCATATTATTACTAATACTATCATCATTATTATCATTGTCATACTAATATTTTTATTATTATTATTATTATTATCATTATTATTATTATTATTATTATTATTATTATTATTATTATTATTATTATTATTATTATTATTATTATTACTATTATTATTATTATTATCATTATTATTATTATTATTATTACTTTTATTATTATTATTATTATTATTATTATTATTATTATTATTATTATTATTATTTTTATTATTATTATTATTATTATTATTATTATTATTATTATTATTATTATTATTATTATTATTATTATTATTATTATTATTATTATCATCATTATTATTATCATCATTATTATTATTATTATTATTATTTTTATTATTATTATTATTATTTTATGAATTACTATACAAACTAAATAATTGGTTAGGTTTATTTAAAATTAATTAAAGTTTCATGCAATAGCGATCTTTAGGTATTATAAACCGTAAAAAAAAAAGTAACAACAAAAAATATTTACAAAAAGTGCTATGGAGTGTCTGTTATGATGGCATTAAATATATCCTTAAAAAAATTTTGTCTAAAACCTATTGAAAAACTTATGGTAGACAATAAAAAAAACTTCATTTTAAATTTAGAGAAAAATAATTTACTTTATTTTTTCCAAATTTTATTCTAAGAAGTACAAAGTATTATTAAAACTTTTTATGGACTTCTGTTGATTTTAATGTGGTAAGAATATATTAAAATTAAAATTTAACAAACTTGAACGATTCAAATATTTTTGATAACAAAACGAAAAATATTTTTAGTTTTATTTGTTATGAATTTTTACAGTTAATTGTAACTAAAGTCTAAACTGTAAAAACCATCAAACAGAAGAATCACAAGAAACAGAAGAATCACAAGAAACACAAAAAGTCAAATCTAATAACTTTGTGCTAAATTTTACCTTCCTCGTGGTGAGATTAAACGTTTTATTACATTTCTTGCAATTGGTCACAAAGTTATCATCAGCCCATTGCCTGTTGGATAGCATGACCTGACGAACCTAAAAAATACAATAAAATGCGAAAAAAAAAAAAAACAAACAAATAAATATTAAAATGGTATGACATCACTCAATTGTTCAGCTATCTCAGTAAATAAAAGAAACCTGCAAATTTTGATTTTCTTGGCCGAGCTCTTGCAAACCAGAAAGGGCAAGCTCCAACTTTTTGTTTGTTTCACTTAAATTCTGTTTGGATTTCTTGTACTTTTCTTCAGTTGATAAAATTCTTAAGAAAATAAAAAATTAGAATTATAAAATCATAAAAATATAAGTAAAATTTATTAACTAACAAAACTATTAAAAAACACTTTAAAAAACAGTATTTATACCTGTGTTAATAGTAATAAAAACAAATTTTTAAAAAAAAACCTGATTATCTCTCTAACCTTTGAATTTACTGCATATTAGTTATGAGCATTACTCACAAATTGAGACACGCATAAATTTTATTATCTGGGAACACTCACAAACACCTTTAGGTTTTGAATGTTCAAATATTTAAAAAGTAAGCTTACAGGGTGTGGCAGCAATTCACAAACTTTTTTTAATGCCACACTTAAGAAATTTTACAGCCAAAAAATAATTTCTGAGTAATATTCACAAAGAAAAATTAGTTCTCCATTATTTTTCAAAGACAGCCTCTTGAAGTGGATGGAAGGCCTGGATGAGGTACTGATGAGATATTCCCTAGACATAGTGTTTCATGCTCTTGTAACTTGAAAGACCTGGCTTTCCTCACTCTCCCCCACAACATTGAATAATCAAAAGAATTAAAACCTGGGCTGAAGGTAAGCTAAAATTTTTTAGGCGCAAAAAATTGCTCATATTGTCTTTTAAAAACATGACTTGGAGCTCCATCCTGTAAGAACTCATAACTCTCATCTGGGGATGTCTTCTAGAACCACATGCTTTTTCAAAAGACTGATATTGTAGACCTAGCAACACTGATGGCAGGTTTAACAACGCTGACTCCTTCAAGTAGTCTTGGGAAGGTGAGTACTTGACTCCTTCTCATGGTCATTTCTGTAAACTTCTTGTCATCTTCTTAGTTGTCAGGAGTTGGCAACTATCATGTTCTTTTACTGGAAAAACTGCACTTGTAGACAATCCAAATATTCTGATCACTCTCTTGTAATTTGAGTCTTTATGGTTCAAATTTAACACTTTTTTGTTCTTTTTGCTTCCATTTTGAAACTTTTTAAATCAAAACTATTTTTGTTCACTTTGTTAAAATACTTTAGGCAAGTAATAAATAGTAAGTTGAACCTAAAAGAGCATAGCACTTATATTGCTCAGTGCACTCACAAATCTCTTTAGTTTCTATTGCAGAGGTCTTGTTTTTCTCTTGTTTGTCTCTTTTTCTAGAGATTTTAAGGTAAATTCATAAAACAATAGAAAAGCTTTTTGACGTTAATTGACTTAAAACAAAACAAAAAAGTCTCCACCTTTTTAATTCAAGTAACACTTTTTTAAAAATTAGTCATCGCTGCCACACCTTGCAGTGTTCAAAAACTAATAAAATAATTTTTGTACATTCACATGGAATTATTTTTAATATTAAATGTATGTAATATTAAAATAACTGTAGACTTTTTAAATTTATTAATAGTATTTGTTAATATTAAATTTGTATTTTATGGGATAAACCAAGCCATGCTCTAATAAAAAGACAAAATGGTGAAGGTAAAAGTTACAGTGTAAGAAAACTCCTAAAATTTGTGCTAAAGATTAGTGAATGTTGCATGGTGGGAAACACATGGCAGGTATAGAAGAAAGACATCAATTAAAGAAGACAAAGGTTTAAGCTGTTAAAATAAATTTTGTCTGCACAAAACAAGACCTGATTTTAACACGGAAATCAGTGTTCTTACTATCGGTACCTTATGTCTAACAGGAAATGCCAATAAATTAGTGTTCACACAAGTCAACAACTCAAAACATATTAGTTGCACTGAAAAAAATGTTTGTTTTTGGTTTTCACATTGTGTTAAGGTAATGATTTATTCAGCTCAATCACCAAACCTTAATCCAATTAAAATGAGTGAACAGATGTAAAAAAAAAAAAAAAAAAACCCTCATAGTCAAGATGAACTATAAGAAATTTATTCATAGAACAAGAATTTAATTCCTATAAAGAGATGCCAAAGACTAATTAGCTTCATGCATGTCACTCCATGGCTGTATTAGAAAATGAAGCATAAATTAACTATTAATATAGAATAAATTAACTATTAATCCTGTAACAATTTTTTAATGAAAAATTTATATTTATAATGTCCTCATATATTTATATATATACGGTAATAATAATTCTATTTATTGCATTAAGCTACAGGTGTTGATATGAAGCTAGATATACCGAATGTACGTAAATATACACATAGGTGTATTAAACCAAAAACCTACCTATCTAAAAGAGCTTTCTTTTCCTCACCACTATTTTCAACACGAGCTTCTAACACTAAAAAAAGTCAATGCCACATGATTTCTTTTGCACTTATAACTTAAGTGATCCAAAATTTTCAAATCAAATACAAAATCTAACCAGTAACATCCCCTTTCAGGTCATTTGCTTTCTTTTCTAAGCTCTTTACTTTTGACTCTAGGTCGTGGATTTTTTTTTCTTTCTGCTCTGATTCTTGCTCTATTTTAACTAAATTTTCTTTTGCAATGGCAATCTCTTTGTTCAGTTGAACTTCCCGCAAGTCACGCAACTTCAAAGCCTGCTCTGAGTCTTCATTAGCTTGTTTCTAAATACCATTGTAATATTAATGCTTTTTCATTCCAAAAAATTATTTGCATGCCAACTTAACTTCAAAATGGCATTTAAAACATAAGAACACCTACTACTTTTTCTATCCAACTTTTAATTTCCTCTTGCATCAAAAGTTGGGTTTTCAGAGCTTCATCTTTTGATTCTTTGAGGTAGTTCTTTTCCTAGGTCAGAAGTCTTGTTGAAGAACACACTTTTAAACAAAAAATAAACTAGTGCAACTAAAATTAATCAATGCAAATACAAGAAATTACCCTTTCCAATGCCACTTTTCCTTCCTCTCTGACAACCAACAAATTGTTTTCTTTTACTAAAAGTTCCTTTTCAAGAAGTTGCTTTTCGTTCCAAATCTTTTATTGAACAGTAAAAAAACAAACTAACAAAACAAAGAACTTCATACAAAACTATAAATATAACTATATATAACAGTTTTACAACTATATATATGACAGTTTTTAATGGGCATACAGAAATAACTAGGTATAAGAGAAATGCAATCAGTGTTATAACTATATATAAGAAAAATCAGTGTCTAAAAAAGAAGTAGATAAGTTCTTTTATAAAACCATACTCTGCATCTGTTGTTAACAAAACAACTTGTTGGTTGCTAACAACTTATGGAGAGTTTTGATCATAAACTACTTTTACTTTGATCTACCTTTGTGATGTCATTTTCTTTAAGTATTAGCATACTATTAAGATCATCTAAGCGCACTTCATTATGTTGTCTAAAAAAAAAAGATACTAAAAGCTATCAATTTTTAAAATTTTTTACTAAAACCTTATCAAAAAAATTTACAAATCAGGACACATTAAAAAGGAAACAGATATGAAAAAGTACTAACATGTTCACCATTGCCTCTTTTAGCTTTTCATCTTTTTCATCTATGGAAGCTTTAAGTTTATCCTACAAGTTAAACATCTGATTAAAAGACAGAGTTACAGATAAAAAAAAAAAAATTATAACAAAAAAAAACATAATAACAATTGAAGGTATAAAAAAAGCTAAAGGTAAATTCTATTTTCTTTAGTTCTATTGTTCTATATATTATATATTAGTTCTTCTAGAGCATTATTACATAAATATTTATATTACTTTAGTCAACCCTAAAATAATATTTCCTATGATAGACATAGAAATTGAAATTTAATTTTCAGTAAAGTAAATTAACCCATTCAGTATCAATCAGACTCAAAGGTCTGCAAAACAGTGTAAAAAAGATATGCTGTAGCATCTAGCATTTAAAAATGAAGTATGATTGAAAATATATTGTACAGTTTGATCAAAAGTATGCATAAAAACTGTATAAAAGCTTATTTTATGTATTGCAAAGAAACTTTGTTAAATTTTGTTATAATAGTTCTGTACAGTGTACACTTAGGACATCATCATTTAGTAAAGATTATTTGTCCCTAGGTCTATTTAGTAAACAAGACAAGAAACTATTTAGTAAACAAGACAAGAAACCTAGGCTATATGATAGTAAAAGAAAGATCTTACTTTATTTGTTAGACCTATTACAACTTGACTCACAACTTCTTTTAAAACTTACATTTTCATTTCTGAGATTTTCTTTTATGAGAGATTCTTTTTCGAGAGTTTCATCCAATGCTTCTCTGAGCTGAGACTCTTTTTTGAGCATTTCTTCTGTTTTCATCAGTTGTTCATTTAACAAACCTTTTTCCTAATTTAAAACAAAAGAGTTGAGAATTAGTTCTTTACCATTATTTAGGGGAGACCGGGGCTAGTTGTAACAAGGGTAAGTTGCAACATTGCGGTTTAAACACTTAAGAAGTACAGAGAGTATTGTCACAATGCTGTTGAATGACAAAAAATTATTATGCACAAAAAAAGAATGCTTCACTTGTCTTACAGCTGAATATTACACAGCAAATAAGAGATAATAAACTAAAGACATTTTTAAATAAAAAAAAAAAAAAGGTACTACAATTAGTAAACTAAGTAACAAGAATTTATTCATTCATTCAGAATGATTTTTTATTACTAGTAAAAAGTTAAAATTTCCATTTGCCTCAATTGCTGAAAGAATTTTTTGTTCCAACAAGGATTGCTTTTCAAGAGACTGAGTTGTAATTTCTTCAATCTTCAATTTCAACTCTGTATTCATTACACTTTTTTCCTAGGAAAAGAGAAAAACTTTTTTTTGTTGTTTTTGAAAAAAACCAGGGCCAAAACAACTGGTTTAAGAGATGAAATTCTTGAAACATTGTCAACTTTGCTAAGATACCTGTACTTGAGTCTGTAAAGCAGTTATTTGCTGTGATAGTAAATTAAGTCGACTGTTCTCATCCTGAAGATTAAAAGCAATTATTCAAACAAATTAATTGCAATAAAAAAAAAAAGGCAAATTTATATATAAATTATATAACCATTGTAACTAAAAAAGGTATGAAAAAATTTGCAGGAATAAAGATATTGATTTATGAAGTTTTACTGATGTTTATAAATAATTAGCAACTTGTACTATCCATTAAATGATACAAGAAAAGTGAAAGAAACACATTAGTAACAAAGATTGTTTGCATTGTAATGTACCTTTAGATTTTCTTGCAAACGACACAGCTGCACTTCGTAATTCTGACACGACACACAAGGTTTTAATAAGTCTCGCTCAGCTACCTATACACAAGAAAAAACTTATAAGATAAATATTATTTAGGAAACCAAAAAGAGATTAACCACAGAAAATAAGAATACCTCAAGTTTAGCTTGCAAACTATTAAGTGTTTCGTCTTTAAGTTCCATATAACTTTCTAACTTCTTATACTTTAATTGCAAATCTTCCAGCTAAACATTTATTAGCAACAAAAAAATTTAACAAATAATGTCATTGTCATCTATTTTTGAAGTCCTAGTTTTTCCATCACCTTAGAGCTGTGATATTGCAGAGAGCCCACATTCCTTACACTTTTAAAATGAGCAAAAGCAGCTCTGCTAACTGAAACAGTTTAACTGAATGTCAATAAAAAAGAATCTAAACTCAGTAACAGTTATAAAGTATATTAAAAACCTTATTATCAGAAGACATTCGCCTTTTAATTTCTTCCTCTAAATTTAGCTAAACAAAGTAACTACATTTAAAAAAATGACGATAATAATGACAATACAATTTTACAATTGTAAAACACAATGAAATGTATGCCAAGTACTTAATTAAACTAAAAGCTAAAAAATCAATAATTTAGCCCAATACTTTAACTACAGCATCCACCTTGCAACTTATTCAGGTTTAAAAAAAGATTGTTTACTTTTTCCTTATTTAATTCTTCTCTCTTTACAGAAATTTCTTGGTCCTTTTGATCAACTACAGCATCAAACTTCTTCATCAGTATTTCTTTCTCGTTACTCATTTGCAAAAAATTTTCATCTTTAAGTAACAGTTGATTCTGGAGATCTTTAATTTGTCCACTCTTTTCAAAGTTGATTTTTTCAAGTTCTACACCCAAAGCAGTCTAAATTAAATTGAAAATATGAATTTTCGTTTAACTTTTTGTAGAAAAAATAGTTTTTAAAATACACACAAAGAAAAAGAGGAAAAAAAAAAAAATTCAGAGTTTTACGAATATTTAAAAGTATGCGACTCACAACTTTCTTTAAAAGTTCACTTTCAACTTGTTCCAGTTGTTCAGTCTCTTCTTTAAACTTTTTTACAAATAATACAAGTGATTTAAAAACATAAGAAATGAAATTATAACAAAAAGAGATAGTTGAATTAATCTTTTCCCTAATCATTAGAAGTTTGAAAGGAAAATAAAATAAATACTTTAATTAACAAAATGATTTTTTTTTCAAACTGATCGTCTGTTAAATTTTAACCTGTAAGCATATATATAGTGATATATGTAATTACTATAAAAGGAGAAAATAATGCATAAAGTCATAAAAAACAGTAAATTAATGTAATGTTCAAAAGTTCATAACTTTTGAATCAAGTAATTTTGATAAAACCAACATTAACATTAGTTATATTACAGAATAATTTTGGTTTAACAGTTAGAAAATTGATTTGTTGTGATGGCTAGTCTGTAGACTGGATCTAAATCCCATATAAAATGTTTTGGGCATTAACGTATGATGCATTTACACTGACAAAAAATAATTAAATAAAAATAAAAGTAAATAAAATTAGGAATTTTTATAGCTGACTATTTTTATTTTTTATTTATTATATATATTATTCATATCTATTTTATCATCAAATTTTGTAATACAAGTAATTCCAACAGAGATAAAAAAAAAAAAAAAAATTTTTTTAATTCTATTTTATTCTTAAATTATGTTAATAAGCTCATTGTTTAGAAAATTCTTTTTAGAAATTTAAATTTTTACATTAATCTCAATAAAGATTGGTACCTTCTTAGCAAGTTCATTTGATTGGTTGAGTTGTTCCTGAAGATGAACTTGGTTTGAAGTCATTTTATCGAGCTGATCTTTAATAACTTCCATCTCGCAAAGCTGCTGCTGGCAAATGTCACTCTTTAAGTATATTAAAATCAAAAGAAAAAAATTTTAAATCATAATTTTAAAATGAGATCTTAACAAAAAACAAAAATAAAATAAATAAAAAAAAGAAAAAAAAACTAGATAGTAAAATTTTCAAATTTCAAAGAGGGTGCATACTTTTAATTTCAACTGTGCATCCAAAGAAGCTGCTATATCAAGATGGTTTTGCTCTTTGTCCTTTAGATCTAATAATAATGCCTCAGTTCTCTTTATTTCATACTCACACTTTTGCACATCTGCTTGTAGAATATTTTTCTCATGGAGCAACTCATTCATCTGCTTTTTATGTAACTTTGTTTGATCCTCTAATGTCTTCTCAAGAGAAGATATTGATTCTAACAGCAAAATCTAAAATTGTATTTATATGGAAGAGACAATCTTTAATATAATTTTAATAATTAGAAATTATTCAGTACTTATACAAACATGGAATTTTTTTTTTTTTTTAAACAATGATATAAAAACTTTTTTTTCCTCAACTTTATAAGATTGCACTAGTAGATTAATTAAAAAAAAAAAGACTTCCAAACAAACTTACATTTTGTTTATTATAAAAAGACGGTTTTATTTGTGCAAAATAACTGATCAATCAATTTCATGTCTTATAAATCACTTACAAATTACTGAATGTAAAAGAACCTATTAACAATACAACAAATTTAATGGAAAAATAATAGAATTGATTCTTAATTCTAAAATGTAGATTATTTTTCTGGTAAATTCAACAGGATGTCAAAGGATATAACTGAATAATAAAAATATAGAAAAAAAAAAATCCAGTTTTGTGCTGATTTAGTTAAACTTATTTAAAGTAATCACTTAAAAAATTAAAAAATCACAATTCAAGATTTAAACTAAAATAAATCGAAAAACTATACCTTCTCTTGAGAGAGTTGCTGAATAACAGTATTTGCTCCATCACCAGCTTCTATCTAAATTAAATGAACTATTGTGCTATAAAAGTATTTAATATGCATAAAAACAGAAAAAAAAACAAAAAAAAAAACCATAAACTTTGGTTTAAAAAATTTTTACAACCTTTGCAATAAGTTCAACTTGCTCTCTTTCAAGTCTAGCCACTTGACCTTTTTCATAAATCAACTTGGACTCTAGCTCTTTCAAAGAATCTATTAAATCTACATTTTTCTGCTGAAGCTCATCAGCAAGAGATTTAGCATTAATTAAATCTTTTTCCAAATTGGTTATTTCAGTTTTCTATAAGATTTTTACATTAAAAAAAAAACAACAACCTTTTAAATGATAAAAAATACCAACTATATAATATGTAACAATATAATATAAAAACCATTTATCACTACAAGTTGCATAAATCTTTACCTCTGCAGCAAGTTGGAGCTGAGTTTCTTTAATAACTAGTTCTTTAGCAACAACTAACTCTGATCTTTCCTCTAAAGAGCGTTCAAGTTGGCTGACCTTTTGTTCCAAATTTGTAATTTCTGTTTGTCTTTCATTTACTTGATTATGAACAATACTTAAAGCTTCTGAAGAAGTATTTATTGCTGTCTGTAAACTATAAAAGGTAGGATACTTACATTCTTAAGGTAAATAGATGCAGCAGTTAACTTAAAACAATAATTTAAAAAAGTCAAATCATAAACCTGGCTATTTGTGCATCTTTAGAAAAAGAGCTCAGCTCAACTTCTTTCTTAAATTGCTCTAAACTGGTGGGAAAAAAAAAATTAAACCTAAAAAATTTAAAAACAGGAACTTTAAATCTCAATAATTTAAAAATATGAATTTAAAACCTCGACAACTGATTACAAAGAGATTCTATTTTTGCCTCTCCTTCTTTGATCTTTTGCATTAGCTCATTATTATCTGATGTCTTTAATCTGATGGTTTCATTTAAGTTTTGGATTTCAAATTGGGTTTTTTGGTTAGAGCCAATTATTTCATCGGTAGTTTGGCTAAAGGTTTTAAATGCTCAAAGTTAAAACTACAACAACAACAAAAAAAAATATACAATATTAAATCAGCCATAGTTGCAAAATGAAACGATGCAGATCAACATAATGGATATATATTTAATACACTTATGTAAAATAAATTGTCATTAGTTAATAAATTGTAACACAATTATAATCAAAGATGAATAACATCAAATTTTGCTTGGACTAAATTTTTTAATTGTTTTAATGGTTACTACTAAACTATGGCAAAATGTGGCCAAACATACCTGGCTTTCTTTTTAAATTGCTTTTCTGATTTATTTTGATTTTCTGTCTAGAAAGAAAAAACAACTTAATATAAACATTTAAGTTATATTTTCCCTATTTTACTGTGCAATCAGAGGAAAAAATGTTTTTAAATTTCACACAAAAAATAAAAAGAAAAAAAAAATGTTGAAAAAAAAATTAAACTTTTAAAATATTGAGTTTGTCTTCAATTGCAATCCTCTGCTGTCTTTCTTCTTCAACTTCTTTTTGAACAGATAACAATTGAGATTTCTAAGAAAAATTTAACAAAACTATATACACAAAAATCACTTATTTCTTTCCTTATTTCAAGACGAGACTGTTGTTGTGTAAAATCACTCATATTTCCTGTTTAGATTATATTATTGATATTATTATAATTGTTAATTAGCAAACAATATTATTATTATTCATTATTATTACTATCATTATTACTATCATTATTACCATCATCATCATCATCATCATCATCATCATCATCATCATCATCATCATCATCATCATCATCATCATCATCATCATCATCATCATCATCATCATCATCATCATCATCATCATCATCATCATCATCATCATCATCATCATCATCATCATCATCATCATCATCATCATCATCATCATCATCATCATCATCATCATCATCATCATTATTACCATCATCATCATCATCATCATCATCATCATCATCATCATCATCATCATCATCATCATCATCATCATCATCATCATCATCATCATCATCATCATCATCATCATCATCATCATCCAGTCATCATCATCATCATCATCATCATCATCATCATCATCATCATCATCATCATCATCATCATCATCATCCAGTCATCATCATCATCATCATCATCATCATCATCATCATCATCATCATCATCATCATCATCATCATCATCATCATCATTATTATTATTATTGTTATCATTATTACTATTATCATGAATAACTCTAAAATATTGAGAAAATTTTTTCAATTATTGTGTAAGGAAAACAAGAGTACTCACAAGATTTTCATGACGTTCTTTTGTTGTGTGATAGTCAGCGAACTTGACTTCTTCTTTTAACTGTTTGTTTTCTTCTACAACTTAAATTCAAAGTTTAAGTTAAAAAACAAGTTTCTCTGACAAATTTTGAAAATAAATTTGAGGTCAAATAAATTTCATAATAAAGGTTTAGCAACATTACAATACTTCATAATAAAGGTTACAACAATTAAATACAAGTAAGGAATACTTTATTCTCATTGAAAAGAAAATTACAAGAATACCTTTCAGGTATCCTATCTCAGCAGATTTTAATTGATTTTGATATTCCTCTTCAATAAATTTCTTATCCTAATAGAAAACATTAAAAAAACATCATTTTTAGTGGCTCAATTTTAACCTTAAAATTTAAACATATACATAAATGTAAATTATTATCTCAAAAAAAAAAAGCTCTACCCTCTAAATCTTGTGATTTAGTAACTAGATGTATAAAATACCCCTAATGGTCTACCTTGCCTACATTTACTTTATGTAAAAAATTTCTCTTGATGGGCCATCAGGAGGTAACTTTCAAAATAATATTTTTTAGTGATGCTACTTTTATTGTATAAAGATGCAATGTTAGAAGTCATTTTATTGTATAAAGATGCAATGTTAGAAGTCATTTTATTGTATAAAGATGCAATGTTAGAAGTCATTTTCGAATAGCATTAAAATCTGTAACTTCTTCAAAGTCTTATAATAAGATTAATGAAAATATATTTACAATAAATATATATATTTATTTATTTACATTAGATTGATATTTAACATACTACAATCTTCTGTACATAGAAAGAGGCTTAAGAAGATATGAAATTCATATATTACATATCATGGCAGTTTTGACAGGAGAATCAGAAAGCCCCCATAAAAGGTTGCACATTAATTTGAAAAACAGATAACTTTAAATTTGTCAAAGCATGAACAAACAGAATAATGTAGTAAATTACTATTGAAGCTAAAGAGCTACATGACAAGAAGCCAATTCAGATCCTAGTTCAAAGTATAAAGTACCATAGTCGGTACCTTATTCATAGTCGGTACCTTATTCAGCAGCTTTTAGTATTAACAATCGGTGATGACACTGGGATGCTGAAAAATTAAAAATGTTTGATTGCATTCCTGTTCTTGAAAAACTTCAAAAAGAACACCCTTTGTACTTTGTACCTTTGTTTATCAAGAGGCAGCTCTTTCTTTTCATGTGGTTTCTAAGAATTATTGGTGATTCAATCTAGACAATTGGGTTCAAGATGTTGGAAGCTGGAGAAATAATCACTCTATTTACTATAAATGACCGTGTTATCAAATTTATATAGGAATTTGTCATCTTCCAATAAAGAACAGTGACAAAATAATTTAATGACTTCAAAAAACTAAAGCTTAAGGACCCTAAAAAAACCTAAAAAACGCATAATTTTTAGTTTATAAAGTGGTATTCAGAGGGTTAGGGAAATGCAGCATAGATAAGAGGGGCAACAAAGTTTATCATAAAAAAGAAATTTAAATTACTGTTGTTACTACTTTAGTTATAAGCTCCTGAAAAACCTCTTTCAGTGTTAAGGTAAGCCTTTGCAAATGCTTATCTTGTACTGTTTTAAATATTGAATAGATTATATAAACAAAATAGACTTGAAAAAATTTAAAAACTGTTTTATTTCTAAAATATTTATGAAAAGATATAGCTAATAAACTTAAGAGATTAAAAAAAGGTTGGAGGAGGAGGAGCTTTCTCTAAATATTTGACTTAAAATTTTTAAATTAGAGTATCCCCAAAAATATTTGACAATATTTTTTGGGATACTCTAATTTATACTGAATATTTTTGGATCAAATGCTGAAAATCAAAATAATATTTAACCAATAAAAGTTAGCATTTTGTGTTCTAAAATGTGTACCTCTTCTAGCTTATCAAATTCTAATGTAAGCTTATCCAACTCAGTTTTCAACTGCCCGCTATACCACTTTTCTTCCTGCAAAAGAAAACATTAAATTTTAACTTGATAAACTATATTCCAGAAGCAGCAACTTTTAAATGATTGTGAACCTCAAACATCATACAAATGCATCTTTAAAGTTTTTTCTAAACTTAAAAAAAAAAGTAAGTAAACCTTTAACTCAGATTTTAACTCAACAATTTCCTGTCGCAACAAATAAGCTTCCTTCTCAAAATCAACAACCTTTTCATTCAATTGAACCTCAAGATGAGAATTCCCAAAACCATCATTCATATTACTTCCTGGAAAAGCATCTGTCTAAAAAAGAAAAATGAATAAATTTAAAATCCTAAGCTTATTTTTTACATTTTTCCTGTAACTTTTTAAATTTTTGCTTCTAATTGGATACAGTAGCGTCCAAAAGTAATTGGACAAACACCTTATTGGTTATATTTTTCCATCGAGTTTACATTTTTAAATGAAATTTTGCATAAGCATGTCAAATTATTCTACAATTATGAAAAAGAAAACAAAAATCCTAATTTGGGAATAATTACTCAAATTTTTAATAAAAGAATGGAAATGATTGGCTCAAAAGTAATTGGACAAACTAAATATGTTGTTTAAAAAAAGCACTTTCTCAACAAAGGATAAATTTTCAGCAATATTTATGAAGATTTCTGTTAAATAATATACATAATGTTACATAGTGTTATATTCTGTTACATAATGTATATAATCTGTGCATAATCCTAGTACTTCGTTGGAAAACCTTTTGCCACAACGACAGCATTACATCAACGTGGCATTGAATGAACCAAATTAAATAAAACATCAATTTGTATTTTTTCCCAAGTGCGCTTAATCAACTCAAATAAATCATGCTGATTAGATGGTTTCCGAACACTAACTTTTCTCTCAATATGTTCCCAAAGATGTTCGATTGGGTTCAGGTCCGGAGATTTTGACGGCCATTCCAAGATACAAACTCTTTTTTGAGCTAAAAATTCCATGACTAGCTTGAAGGTGTGTTTTGGATCGTTGTCGTGTTGGAAAGTCCAACCACGCAACATTTTGTCTTTTGCATGTGGCAGCATTATATCTTTGATTATTCCTTTATACATGTTTTGGTCCATAATGCTTTGAAATAGATAGATTGGACCTACTCCATCACGGCCAAAACATGACCAAACCATTATTGAACCACTACCATGCTTTACTGTAGGAACTTGATACTTAACATCATTTCGAACACCTAATGGACGTCGAACAGATTTAATACCATCAGGAACAAACATATTAAACTTTGACTCATCACTCCATAGTATTTTCAACCATTGGTTTGCTGTTTAATTTAGCGAATGTTAACCGTTCTCTACGATTTTTTGCAGAAACAAAAGGTTTTTTAACAGGTTGATGGCCAAAAAGGTTGTTTTGTCTCAAGCGACGCCTTACTGTTGCATAAGCGCAAGAATTTTGATGTGATTGAGTAAGTTCTCTATGAATTTCTTTAGCACTCTTGCGCGGATCTGCCTTTGACGATCTTACTACAACATTATCTTGGGGAAAAGTTGTTGATTTCGGGCGTCCTGACTTCTTTGAAAGTGACTCCGTTGTTGAAAAACTTTTAACGTATAACCAACTGTTGATCGCGGAATGTTCATATCTATTAACATTTGCCGCACAGTCTTACCATTATTAGATGTATGTACAATCAACTTTTTCAGTGCCTCGCTTAAATATTTATTATGTCCCATTGCAAATTATTGATAATTGAATGTTTTTATAAAAATCTGCCTTCAGAAAAAGAAGTTAAAATAGTCTAAATTATATCAACATTGTTAGAATTTAGTTTGTCCAATTACTTTTGAGCCAATCATTTCCATTCATTTAGCAAAATTTTGAGTAATTACTTTCAAAAGGGAATTTTTGTTTTGTTTTTCATAATTGTAGTATAATTTGACACGCTTACGCGAAATTTCATTTAAAAATGTTAACTTAATGAGAAAATATAACAAAAAAGGTGTTTGTCCAATTACTTTTGGACGCTACTGTATATGGCATTAACTAAGGTCTTGATAAATTTTTTGAAAATTTTAATATGAAATATTATTTTTTAAAAAATATTTAATATAAAATATTAGCTTTTTTGAACTTGAACAAACTTTAAACAAAAATTTAAACATACAATGTATAAAACAAAAAGATCCATACATCCTCATTATCATCATCATCATCCAGGTTCAAAAGTTTTTCATTATCTTCTGCTCCATCTCTGCTGTGTATTTTTTCAAAGTGGATTTGTAATTCTGATGGTCCAGGAAAGGTTGCCATGCATATGGGACATAGAAAACCCTAAAATGAAAAGTGACTTAACTTAATCTTAAAAATGGACTAAAACTAAAATATATGTTACTGGTAGGCCTAATTTAAGTTATCAAATTGCTGGATTTTTTTTAAATGTAGTTTTTGGAATAATGATATTCAAAAAGTGGATAAAATGAGAGTTTTTTTGGAAAAAACTAATCTGAACAATTTTAGAACAATTTAAAATAATTTTTTTTAGGACACTTTGGAAAATTATCCCCAGGTTCACCCCCTTGAAATATTTTGTATTCAAACAACTGATATCCACAGAAAAGTGGCAAAGGATTTCAGCTGCAATTATTTGCATTTGTAACTATTAGGTCAATCATTCCACACCTGATGTAATAAATTAGTAATTTTGCCTACTTCTTTACTGTTAACATTCCTTATGATTGTTTAAATAGTTTAAACAGCATGCAATAACAAACAACAGTATGTCTCCTTCCTTTTAAAGTTAACTTAATCACTCTCTCTCTCCCTTGTCCATCCTCCTTCCCAACTACTGAATTCTTATTTGTTGTTGTTTTCACTGCAAAATCAATATTACAGAATATTGAAGAATAATGCTTTCCTCCTGAATAACTGGAATATTCAGAAATAATCAAGTAAATAATCATGTAATTAGTTGAGTTCAGACTTCAATATGAAAAACAACAACATTTGATTTCTTAGTTAAAGGAAGAGTTTTTTTTCTCAATACTCTTCTGAATGCAATGAGATACAGTAAACAAAAAAATTCATGAAAGACTTTAAGAAAAAAAGAACAGCAATAAGTAAACAGAAAGACATTTATAAGTCATTATGAAAAATAGCTCCAGATGGAACTTGTATTGAATGAATCCCAATATGAAGATTTAAATGTACAATTATTGACAGAAAAGTTTCCACTGAAATATTGCAAAACAAGCATTTAGCAGCCGTGAAATTTTTGCTAAAATAATTAGAGTTTATGCAAACAACTCTTTATTTTCTTTTGTATTTTCTCCTGTTAGAACCCAATAGATCCAGATAAACTTGAACTATATTGAAGAGAGCCTTCAAAACATATATCATATGAATTGTATTCCATGCCTTCTGTAGTTCACAAGATGATTGTGCATTTGAACCAGGTTCTAAAAGACAAACCTGTCCTAATTGGCTTCTTATCTTAAGAAGCTCAGCAAAGCAGAAGCAATTCAATTTAATCAGACCCATTTCAATAAGAAGTTCTGGATCAAAGAACAAACTAGACCTACTTGAAGATTGCTTAGAGCTTCTTTTGCATGTATTTTTTGTATATGTTCCTTGTATCTAAATGAGTTTAATAGCATTCTTAATACTTTCCCTAAATGTTGTTGATGCCATCCACTAGGTAGTCCTACATCTACAATGCTCTGAAGGCTATTTTATGATTAGGTCTTTAAAAATAAGTATCCAATACATGTCACGTATCTATCATCAATGTTATGTGTTCTTGGTGTACTACTCCTAGATGACATTGTTGTCATTCACTGTTGTCACACCCCCATTAGAGTCATGATGAAAGTACCACATCAATATATACATACATACATACATACATACATACATACATACATACATACATACATACATACATACATACATACATACATACATACATATATATATATATATATATATATATATATATATATATATATATATATAAAATAGGCAGAGGTACTCACTGAAAATTCTTTAAAAAAAAGGTTGAAACTTTTAAAAAGAAATTTGCCTAAAATGTGACATTCTGGACCACTGTGCAGAAGAAAATCTTGTAAACAGACAAGGCTAATGACTAAGAAAGCTAGCTTCAACAAAATTTTCTGGAGTTTTTGATGACTTTGTGATGTCAAAAACTGAAACATTTAGATTTACAAGAAAATAAATTTCAAAAGCTGAAACTTTTTTTCTTTGCTGGTGCTGATGCCCAAACAATTGCAAAAAATACATACAAAACATAAAAAAGCTGTTAACCCCTAAAAATGTAGGAAGTAATTTTTAAATCTCATAAAGAGCTTTTAGAAAATATAAAATAAACTTTTAAAAAAGTGTTTTAACCTGCTTTTTAGTATCATCATCTTTCTCATCTGCCAATCCTGCACCTTTTACCTACAAAATAAAAACTTAATGGTTTAATAAAACAAGTATTAGCTGATGAAAGTTAGCTAATACTTGTTACAGTTGGGATGGTGAAAACCATCAACTATTTTTAACTTAATACAAAACAACTTTTTATCTCATGAATAAAATACTTACATTCTTTTTACCTCGCAGACGATTAAGCATTCCAATATGAAAATACTAAAAGCGTTCTTCTTTTTTTTTTTGTAAAAAAAGAAAAATTTTTTAATTAAAAGCACTATTTCAAACATTGCTGCTAAACATTGTTCCTCAGAAATTTCTCAACTAAATAATTAAATAACATGCTTGCTATAAATACATGACTATTATTTTATACTTAAATAACATCTGCAATCAAAACAAGATTTTATTATACAAAGTAATTGTTTATTTGTAATAAGTGTTAACTACAGCAACAACAGTAACTTTTTAAAGTTTAATTCTAAAAATTTTAATTTTATTTATTTTTAAAATGAAAACAAATTCTACTTTAAATTATTTAAACTATGATGCAAATAAATAAGATAATTAAATAACTTGCATATATTTAATTACCTTATATACTTGTAAATGTGTTTAAATTAAAAAATATATCTATTTGACATATACAATCAGGATAATACAATATTACAATAAGACAACATTTGATAAATGATTTTACAGGCTCC
The DNA here is from genome assembly GCF_058129835.1 of Hydra viridissima. Lineage (NCBI taxonomy): Eukaryota > Metazoa > Cnidaria > Hydrozoa > Anthoathecata > Hydridae > Hydra > Hydra viridissima. The sequence continues at coordinate 6,246,498 of NW_028324312.1, forward strand.
AAGTTCCAGGGTTCAAAATTTTTATTAAGTTTACATATCTATCAATTGTTATCATAATAATAATGTAAACATAAATGGTTTATTAACCTCAGTTCCAATCTGCAAAGTTTTACTGCTAGGTTATACTTCTACTTCAAATATTGGCAAAATGTTACAATAAATTTCAAAGGTTTTAGTGATCTGATAAAATTTTCAAGAAGTTGTCAAAAAAAAAAAAATTGTCAAATTTTAAAGGTTTAAGTAACTTTTAAAAAACTTTTAAAAAATTATAATGGAGACCATATCAGAGACATTTGTTTATAAAAAAAATTCTAAAATTTTCAATGAATTCTAAAATTTTTATAAATTCATTAAACAGAAATAACATGAATAAATAAAAGCATTTTTCTCAAAAAAAAGCATACCTCTATATTTTAGACATTTGCACGTTGAAGTTAAAAAGTAAAGAAATATCTTATAGAAAAGCACCTCCCCTCCCCTATCAAATGTAACAATTATAAAAAAAGTTATGGGAGTAAAACAAACTGAAATGAGAAAAATTTAAAATGAGAAATATTTAAAAGAATATTTTTTTTTACAAAAGAAAACTTTAAACTAAAGAGTTTATGATCATGATACAAAGGAGAAAATTCTCAAAATTATATCAAGTTAACGAGCTAACAAAAAATGAAAAAGATAATTTACAACACACGAACTCTCATTTTTCCCATTTTAGTGAATTAGAAGTTCAGAATTTGTTAGAGTTTTACAACTTCGTATCATTATTTTTAAATAATATTTTCTTGGATTTTTGTAAATTCAATAAAATTTAAAAGTTGTAAAACATGATAAAATTAAAATTAAAAACAGAAAATCCTAAAAAAAAAGATTTTTGACTTCCTAATCCCAATATCACTAGTGATAAAGGTTCCTATTATCCAGGAACCATTATCATCCAGTCATCATCATCTAGCCATCATTATCCAATCATCATCATCCAATCATCATCATCCAGTCATCATCATCTAGTCATTATTATCCAG